>NW_005054560.1:306091-322093 GCF_000277835.1 Geospiza fortis | reverse complement strand
CTTGCAGCCTCAGAGTGTGGGGCAGGAGCTTCTAGTTGCTCCTGAAGCTGCTCCCCCTGACACCACATCTGGTAGTGCACAACCCTGAGGCATAAGTCTGTTGAGGAGCGGCTGAGGGAGCTGGGGCGGCTCAGCTTAGAGGAAAGGGGCTCAGGGGAACCTTCTCGGTCCCTACGAGCACCTGACAAGAGGTTGTGGCCAGGTGAGTGTGGGAATCTACGAGGCAAGCAGCGATAGGTTGGACGTAGTCCCAAGCTGCGCCAAGGGAGGTTCAGGCTGGACATAGGGAGGAATTTTTTCATGCTAGAGGGTGATTATGTATTGGAATGGGCTGCCCAGGGACGCGGTGGAGTCACTGTCCTTGGAGGTGTTTAAGGAAAGACTGCACGTGGTACTTGGTGCCATGGTCTGGTTGATTGTTTTGGGTCATAAATTGGGCTCAATGACCTCATGGGTCTTTTTTTTGTTTTTGGGCACATGGGTCTTTTCCAGTCTAATCGAGTCTGTGATTGTGTGATCTCCCTCAGAACACTGAGGGGAAGGCAGCCAGGCCTCAGAGGGAAATGTGCCAGGCTGTCACTCAGAGACCCTCCCTGAGCCCCCGGCGCCACAAAGAGATCCTGTGAAGGGCAGGGCTGATCTGTCTCTCACAGGATGTTCTTCACCTTAGATGTGTACCCCAAAAGGCAGCTGTAAGCATGCTGAGCTTTATCCCGTGCCATGCAGCCCCACACAAAGAAATGGATCCGTGGACCGAGGCCAATTGTGTGAGATTCAACAAGTGCCCAGTCTGCACTTGGGTCACAACAAACCCAGGCAGTGCAACAGACTGGAGAAATGGAGGAGGATCTGAGGGTGCAGCTGCCTCACCTCAAGTGCTCTGTCCAGTTCTGGGTCTCTCACTGCAATAAAGACTTTGAGGGGCTGGAGTGGCTCCAGAGAAGGACAACAGGGCTGGGAAAGGGGCTGGAGGACAAGTCCTCTGAGGAGCAGCTGAGGGAGCTTTGGGAGCTCATGCTGAAGAAAAGGAGGCTCAGGGGGGACTTTATCACTCTAAAACTCGCTCATAGGAGGGGGTAGCCAGGTGGGGATCAGGTTCTGCTCTCAGGTAACAAGTGACAGGAGAAGAGGAAATGGCCACAACCTGGTCAGGTTCAGGTTGGACTTGGGAAGAATTTCTTCATGAAAAAGGTAGTTAGGCATTAGAACAGGCTGCCCAGGGAGGTGGTGGAGTTCACCATCCCTGGAGCTGTTCAAGAAATGACTGGCCATGGCACTCAGTGCTCTAGTCCGGGTGACAAGGTGGTGATCAGTCACAGGTTGGACTAGATGATCTTAGAGGTATTTTCCAACCTAAATGTTTCTATGATTCTGTGAAAGATGTCTGGTGAGGAGTGAACAGCGTTTCCCAGGTCTGTGCCGGCTCTCTGCTGCCTGGGTGGGTGGGAATCCCAGTGGTGAGGACCACAGCCTGTTGAGTTCCTGTTTCCCAACTGCAGGCCTGAGTTTTACAGAGCAAGGACAGACCAGTTTCTGCACAAGTCAATTAGTAAAGTGTTGATAAAGGATGCTCCAAAGATGTTTTGGGTGTTTGGAGAAATGTTGTCCCCAGACCTAGCCTTTTGCAAGCCAGACTGAAAAGTTCATTAAACACAGCACTTGTCAACTCCCTGGCTGGGCCGCAAATCCTTTGGAGAGATAGCTGCTGTTCCCTTTAATTTCTCTTTCAACAGCCTATGGAAACACATTGCATCCTTTGCATTGAGTAACTGTATTATCTGCAGTCAGCTTTACCTCTTAGAGTGGAGGAGGCAGCTGGAGAAACACTGGGGCATTCCCTGAGGAGGGTAACCCTAAACCCAGGTATGGGAAAACGCCCAGAAAGATCAGCACTGCAGCACTCCTCCCAGCAGGGACAGCACAGCGAGCTGTAAAACCAGTATGGGAGCTGGTAAAACTGGTCTGAGAGAGAGAAAAGGGTGCTTCAGGTAGGCAGTATTGGTCAGGAGACCTCCCAGGCATGCAGCAGGCTGGCAGGGATGCTGGATGACAAGTGTCCCAAGGGCAGCACAGCAAAACACAGCTCTGGATTCACACCCTGGAGATGCAGCTGAAGGGGTGGGGCTGTGCAGTGCTGCTCCTGGCCTCCCCTCTCAGAGGTGCTGCAATACCATTGGGTATTTGCCTCTGTAGGTTTACCCCTCATGTTGGGAAAAATCTCCAAGGCAGTCAGCAAAACCCAAAATGTCTCTGAGGAATTCAATTCAAGCCAGGAAATTCAAAGTTAGAGTCCCTGTGAGATCCAGCTCAGCAGTCTCACCTTTACAAGCTGACAGCTGCCATTAGAGTCACTCCCATGAGTTAACTCTTTGTTGCTGTTATTAAAAACATTTTAATACAGTTTTGGGGGCTCTTTTTGGTGTTTTCTTTTGGGTTTGGAGTTTTTTGAAAGCCATTATGTTCCCCTGCTTTCTGCCTGGCAGATCTCAATACTAGCTCCATAAAGTCATTGAAGTGTAGTGACTCCCCTGTTTTCAGTGGAAGCAAAAGAGAATTGCTGTTATTTAGACCATTCTTTCAGCCTGGCGTTGGTGTCTGTATGCATCTTATTTTCTATTGCTAAGAGAAAGGGAAGTCTCATTTCCTTCTCTTCCAGGGGGATCAAAAACTTTATGGATGAGTGGCTACAATAGACTTTCAGAAGCAGTAAGCAGTAGTATTGGCAATAGCACAACCCCATGCTTCACACTAAAATACTGATCCTTGAAAAGTCTTGCTGATGCCATTACTGACTGCTCCAGAGGGGAAAAAATGACACAGGCAAAAAATGTTAAAAATCAAATATAGGAGCACTTATGCCTATACATAACTGGCCTTCACAACATCCCCTGCACCCACAGCCCTGGCAATGGGTGTGACTTCCAGCACTTGGGAAGATCTCCCTGGTTCCTGAGCTTTAGGATACCATTATGAGCTCTTGGAGACCCTCTGAGTGAACACCTTCTTTTCACTGCCCAGGTGCATTGGGAGCAGCCTCTGGCTCCTGGAGACACTTCTTTCCTGGGGTTACCTTGCATTACCACTTCCACAATCCATGTATTCCTAAGGGAAGGGTAGGTGCCACTTACTGGAGATACCTGTGTGTTGTATCAGGAAAAAGGAGATGGAAAAAGTCCTCCAGTTCTAAAGTTCACTGCAGCTGGACCATGTTATCTTCTAGTTATCTTCTAGTTCTTGTTAGCACAAGATGAGCTCTAAGAAATAGTTTGATTTCGTCCAGGTATCAACAGCACTGTGATTTCTGTCAGTGGCCAGGATGCAAGAGTGAAACAGGATAGATCAGTGAGAGAGGTTTCTCTGTTCCTGCAGCCAGCAGTGTGCCTGTGCACTGCCTGCAGGCCAGAATCCTGCCCTGGAGCACAGCTCAGGATGGGCTCAGCACAGAGGGGAAAGTCCCTGCAGAGGGACAGCTGCACCCTCATGTAGCACACTCTTCATAGTTCCTGCTTCCAGAGGATTACCTGTGTTTCCTCACTTATTCTGCATGGAGATAGGTCTGCCTGCCTTCAGAGGTGTGTGGACCAAGCATGGAAAGCAAATACCACCTATTCCCAAGTGGCCTGAAACTTAAGCTGCAAACAAATCAGTTTCTTTATGGTAAGCTGTCTCCAGCTATTGTCCTTAGTGGTTATTTTACACAAAGAAACTGGTATTTCTGACAGATGTACATTTTGTAAAACTGACTGGAGGAATCTGCTCTAACTTTTCTGTATTTTTGATCTTCTGAAGCCAGTCACTGACAACGTCCCAGCAAAGTATCTGTTCTGATCCCGTGCAAAGGGAGAAGGCACACACCCATAGCATTAAAGGAAGGAGAAGCCAAGTAGTGTCTCTAGATGAATGATCTTTAGTAGCTGTGTAAGATTCTGCTCTTTTGGGTACATAAACCCCACTTAATACAACCTCTGAGTTGGTGACATTTGCAGCTGCAGCTCCATTTACCTGTGCAACAAGCAGCTGCTGCCGTGGTGTCCAGTGGCAGCACAGCCATGGAAATCATTAAGGATACTCTGCATGGATCATCCTGCAGGGAGACTGAGACTTCTTCCACACAGAGTGATCCATGGGCTGTGTGTCTGGGGGAAGTGACAGTCACCTCCCAGGCTCCAGGCTCTGCATTGTTGATGACTCATTAGGAAAATTGCTTCTACTTCCCGTTTCTGAGCCTGCTGCTGCCACCTAATTTCCACTGGGTCCGTTAGTCCATTCAGGAGCTCAGCAAACCCTGCTAGGAGCTGCCACCCTAGCTTGGGAATTGCTGCTCCAGAGGTTATTAGGGAACTTTATTAATAATCATTGCATTAACCTCTCAGCTAGTCAGTGATAGAAATGTCATTTCTTCCATTTTATAGCTGAGAAAAATGAAGCGTAGACAGATTCATCACCTGGTTACAGAGTCAATGGGAATTCTTAATGCTCCATAAATCTGAAAATTAGGCTGTCAGCAACTTCTGCAGTGAACCTGCAGCAAAGCCATTCAGGAGACCTAATTCCTACCCATCAGGTGCCTCCTTCTCCAGTTTACTGGGAGAAACCAGGACACATCTCTGAATTTCAATTCCTGCAGCCAGGCACAGAGACTGGGAATCTGGAGGGACGGAGGAACACAACTCAGTGCTCCCTGCCCACAGCAGACATCTCCAGAGAGAAGATCCTTGAGGAGGGGCATGATGCACTTAGTGACCTTTCTTTGATACAGGGATAGGAACTAATGGGTCATATAGAAACTCAGGTATGTGTCTGGTCACCACCTGAAACCTGACTCTGAAAGATCATTTTGTTGTTAAAATATACAATTTAGGTTAACTCAGGCTGCTTGGGATATGAGAAGAGCAGGAGCTGTGGGGGACTGAGCTGATTGGTTGATTTTTAAATTTCTTTTCTAGTTTAATAGTGCAAAAGCAAGTAGTGCTAGGAGGGAGGATTCTTAGAGACATCTGCTCTATTTAGGATTATACAGAGTTCTTAAAATAAAGATTTTTTTTCAATGCTTTATA
This sequence comes from Geospiza fortis, assembly GCF_000277835.1. NCBI lineage: Eukaryota > Metazoa > Chordata > Aves > Passeriformes > Thraupidae > Geospiza > Geospiza fortis. Next base: position 317,036 of record NW_005054560.1, on the reverse strand, counting down.
ACAACACCTTTGCTACTTGCAAGATGAAATGTGATGCCTCAGCCTTAGGCTAGCTCCAAGCTGATATAGGGATTTTAAGCAAAAATGGTTTAACCCCTTTCAGAAACCAAGAATCAGCAAAAAAAAAAAATTAAATTTATTTCTATGTTTAAAAAGGTCAGATGTTTTAAAGGAAAAAAAAAAGCAAGAGGTATATGGTAGAAGTGTCACCTATGTACTGCAAACAATCACATCATTCTGCTCTTCTGAGGAGAAATTTTCACTTGATTGAACAAAATGAGGTTAAAATAATTTGGTGGTTTTTCTGTAATACTGAAATACTGTCTTCAAAGTTTCTAGGCTCTACAGAGACCTGAAGAGAAATGTCCATGGAGCTGCTGTTTTAATGTGTGTGCACTGAAGCAAAGCTACAGAGGAGCCTGACCTACAGCAGCAGAAATACCTGATGCACTGCTCAGAATTATGGAATTCCCTCTACACAGGAAAAAATGATGATACCATCTTATTATTAGACACCACAGTGTAAGGGATGTGTCTGGGGATAGAGTGAAGGTTCCCTTATGGCATGTCCTTTTGCTCCAAGAGTGTTTGACCTCCTATTAGGAGTAGATTTTCTAGGCAAATATTAACTAAACCCTCTGCTCAGTATAAGCATGGATAGAGATGGTTTCTCACACACACAGGCTGGACCCAGACTCAGCTTGTGCAACCCCAGGTCTGTCTTTGGCTGAAGCTCTGCCAAGCTCTCTGCTTCTCATGCAGTGCAGCAGCAAGGCTCAGCTGTTCCTTAGCTGCTCCCATTGACACCCCCCAAACTCAGCCCCTCTTGTCACTCCCACTCAGCTAACACGCCATGTCTAAATACAACCATGACCTAATTCCCTTCTTGTCATATTGTAATAATCATTTTAATACAGATGATTTAGAATCTATCTCTGTCTAGGCTGATTTCTCTCCCACAAAATATGATGGCATTGATGTAGTTATGTGCCCTTACAGTATGAAACAAGTGTATTTAGTGGACTGCATTTGGGTGTTTGAACATGAGCATGTGCTGCTATCTCTGAAAGCTCCCTCCTTTATCATTATGGAAAGCAAAAGTCCTGGAACCACAGAATGGTTTGTTTTGGAAGGGACTTTAATGATCATCCAGTCCCCCATTCTATGGGCAGGTGTCACAGACATCTTTTATGAAAAATCCTTTCCTTAGGATTTTTCCTCCTGAGAAGCTGAGAGGCTTTAAGAACAAAATGTAAACATTGATTATCTGCTGCTGTGGAATGCAACGGGTGGATCTGTGATTGGCCCATGTTGGATGTTTGTAATTAATGGCCAATCACAGCCCAGCTGGCTTGGACAGAGAGCCGAGCCACAAGCCTTTGTTATAATTTTTTCTTTTTCTATTCTTAGCTAGCCTTCTGATGAAACCTTTTCTTCTATTCTTTTAGTATAGTTTTAATGTAATATAGATCATAAAATAATAAATCAAGTCTTCTGAAACATGGAGTCAGATCCTCGTCTCTTCCCTCATCCAAGAACCCCTGTGAACACCGTCACAGGCAGAGACAGCTTCAATTAGACCAGGTTGCTCCCAGCTCCATCCAGTCTGGCCTTGAACACTCCCAGGCTTGGGGCAACCACAGCTTCTGTCTTTCAGCAGAGAAATAGAGGAGAGGCAGCAACACGCCAAGCATCAGGACCTTGTGGGCACAACAAGTGTTGCTTGCCTTGAGCAGCCTCATCTGGGAGCTCCACGCACACATCCTCTGGCAGTTGGCCCAGGCACGATATTTAAGGTAATCCTGGGACTTCTCTCCTCCTTAGGAGGTAGGGTGATGGTGCCTAACCCTCTCAATGGGTGGGACCTGGTGCCTCTGCTGTTGGTAGCTGGTTTCCAGTCCTGCCCCATCTGCTGCTGCCTCTGGATGGGCTGAGGACCTGATTCCTCTGCTCTGTCTGAGAGCTGGTGGACCCTGTTACCAGAATCCAGCCCTCCCTGCTGTGCTCAGGCTGGAGCCTTTTTGATGAGTGCCCAGCTGTGCTGGGGTTACCCTGGGCTCCTGGCTTGTCCCCTGCATGGGGCAGCCCTCAGCTCCGTGGCTTCTTCCCCTGCTTGCTGTCTCTTTGGTAGGCTGGGTGCATGGCAGGTTACAGGGGTAGTGCTGCAAGAACCCCCCCAAAAGAGTCAGCTGTTGGTTTGGGGTAAGCTGTGGATGGCTGGTAGAAAATCATACAATAGTTTGGGCTGAAATGGACCTTAAAAATTATCTAGTTCTAACCCCCTGCCATAGGCAGGGACATCTTTCATTAGCCCAGGTTCCTCCAGGCCTCATCCAACCTGGCCTTGAACACTTCCAGGCATGGGGCAACCACAGCTTTTCTGGGCAACTTGTTCTAGTGTGTCACGATCCTCACAGGGAAGAATTTCTTCCTAATATCCCATTTAAATCTGCCCTTTGTCAGTGTGAAGCCATTCCCCCTTGTCCTGCCACTCCAGGCTCTTTTCCAAAGTCCCTTTCCAGTTCTCCTGGAGTCCCTTTAGACCCTAGGGTCTTTCTGAATCTTCTCTTCTTCAGGCTGAACACTCCCAGTTCTTCCAGCCTGTCTTCATAGGAGTTTATTTTCCTTTGTTTTTCTGCTTCTTTTTTAAACTACTCCATACAAAAACTTTCTGTGGCCTTGTTACCGCCTTTGAGCTGCTGTAGCATCCCTGCCTTGCCTCAGTTGGCCTCTGCCACCCCTGTCCCTCACAGCTCTGTGTAAGGCAGGGCACAATTTAGGCTGTCATGGCCAAGCAGAAGCTTTCCTCACTGGGAAAACTCCATCCCAGGAGTTGAGGATGCCTTCATGGCAGCAGCACTCTTACATGCTGCTTTAGCATCGGGCAGTTAGCTGGAGTAGGGAAGACAAGGTTCTGAGCTGCTCCTTCTCAGTACCAGCGCTTGCCATCAGAGGGCAAACTCAGCCCAGGTGAAGATGCTCCATACCCGGTTATTACAGCCTGCTGCTTCCCAGACTCATCTCTGCGAAGTAATGACAAAGGCAAGAGGCCGTTTACCGTCCTTCTCACAGAGGACAGATGCAGCTTCCCATCTCTGCCTGCTGCCGGGAAGGGCTGTGCTCCCCGGCTCCCTCGAGAGCAAATCCTGCTCTGCAGGAGCATCCCAGCCAGCAGCAAGAGGCAAGGATGGTGCTGTGAGCTTCAAGTCAGAACAGTGTGTCACTGTGGTGCTCGTTAAAGAAAGATGCAGGACACATTTTTTTATGGAGCCAAAAAGAAGAAGATCCCAGTTTATTCATGCATCTCTTCATACAGAGTTTTAAAGGTGTCTATCCCCAGCTGATCAGTAACAAGTTGTCATCCTATATTGATCAGTCACTCAATCCCCCTGTGTGTACGTGCACAGAGTTGTTTGTGACATATTGTTTTCATTCTCCTACCTAACAGTGTAAAAACAGTTTATACAGGTGGCTAGTGTTTTTCACAGTCCTAGAGTTCTTTCTCAGGGAAAGCAGGTTGTTTTCCACAGTCCTAGAGTTTTTCTGAAGGAAAAAAACTTGTTTTTCACTGCTGCAGACTCTGTTCTCACTAAGAGCTGTCAGCTTTCTCACGGCTTCTGTCAGCTCAAGTCAGGGTTCAGTTTGTAAGGCCTCTGGCCTGCTGTTCCACCACCACACAGTGCAACACAGAGGGGATTCCCAGAAACCAGCAGCTCTGGGCTTTAACATTGCAAACAGAGTTTAACCTTCCTGCTGTAGCAGAATTTGTATTTATGGCTGAATATAGACTTTGAACAGCGCTCAAAAAACTGTACTGCTTGGTGCTTGCTTTCTATCCAGCTTCTTGCTGCTCTCCAGAGCCACTGGTGATTATGGCTCTCAAGCCTCACAAAACCAGTGACATTAAAGTAACCTCTACTTTAGGGAAGTGGTGCTTCTCAGATGCATCCTAGAAGAGCAAAGTGTTCTGTGCTGCTGCAGCTCTGACCTCTCCCAGGAGCCCCATCTGCTGGCATGTGGGCCCGGCTGCCAGCCCAAAACTCTCCATGCTTCCCAAGGCATTTGGGGAGGATTTAAATCTTGCCAGCTGTCCCCTTTGCCTCTTCCAATGAATCTCAGTCTTAATCCACACCCCCCTCATAGCCAGAAACTTCCTTTAAAAAGCTGGAGGGTTTTCAGAGGGGAATAATGAACCAGACGCTTTCCCGGTGTCTCTCTTTGTTTTTACAGCCCTGGGTCTCCCCTGAGGACAGAGAGTCCTTTGTACTGCATGGGGTCTCCTTACAAAAAGGGGCTTGTGAACAGAGCATCCTCCCATTGGGTACCACACCACATGGATTTTTTTTCCCACCTGTCCTCCTAGGCATAGCCAGTGTCAAATCCCTTTCTGTGTGTGAGGGACTGAGCCAAAAGCTTTAACCTTGGAGATGCATGGTGGATGTATGCCAAATTGCTCAGTGCCATCCTGCTGCCCACCCTCACTCTAGCTGGAAGGTAAACAAAGGGTTAACCTGGTTGTCATCATCTCCCCTGCCCAGCTGATATTTGGAGTGAAGCCACATTCCAGTTTGAAGACAGCTGATAATTGAATAAACTCTGCATCTTGAGTGAATTTAAAACCAAGACAGGAGCTCTCCCCATCAGAAGTCAATACGTTCCCTCTTGCAGGGATTTTTGTCCTGAGTTGATGCTGCAGCTGCTGCTTCCAGGGGATGAGTGCATGCTTGGGAGCAGTCAATTTTTGCCTGCCTTCAGGCTTTAAATTTAGGTCTCTATGCATAAAGGAGATTCCTATTTCTATTTCCTGCTAAAGGTGAAATCTAGGGCTACAACCTCAAATGCCCCTAAAACCATTAGGCATTAAGCAACTTACTGATGATGTGGTGTTGTCCAGCATCCTTGTCCAGGTAACAAGGAAAGAAAGATGGAGGGTTGCAAATACAGCTTATAAGGTGCCTTATTATGTTTTGATCATGGTGTGAATGGAGGAAACCAATGTGATGTAGCTAATTGACATCATGCTAATTAAATATTGGATAGTCTGCATGTACCCTTGCAATAAATCACTCCTAGTTTCAGGTGGGAAATTCTCTCATTGTCAATACACAGATACACTGTGGACCTGGAGAAAGCTGTTTCCTGAAAAGTTGAGGTTGGTGATTTATTGAGCTCTGTAAAATATACTTGCTTTGGTCCTTCTTTGTGTTCCCTGTTCAATGATATTCAAACAAATGCCTTTGAGCCTGGGAACCAGCAGCTTTTTGGCACGTGTTCCTTTTGCAAATGGGGGCATTCACACCAGAAATGCGGTTCTACGATTTCATAGCCACGTGGTGGGTAAGAAGGGATGTGCCATGCAATCTGTGCCCCATCAGAAATACCTGGCACTGCTTCTGTTTCAAACTTCACTAAGCAAAATAATTGCATGGAGCTGTTTACTGTCAATCTGCTGCCTGCATGTTATTAATAGGAGAGATGGAGTGAATAATTAGGACTAATGATTAGAGAAAGTTGTCATCTGTTCATGAATAATTTGAAGAGAGGCAGTGTTGAACAATTAACTTATTGGCAAAAAAATGATTTATTCCGTTTGGAAAATGTGTTCTCTATTATGCCAATACATAAGCACCCACACACTGGGCCAATGTTCAGAATTCAGCTTCTCCCAGCCCTGTTTTTGGCACTCAAGCTGGTGTGATGTGATTTCCAGAGATGCTGGGGATCCCCTGCCCCACTGAACTTCATTACCAGGCTTTGGAATTGTGTGTCTTTAGGAAAGCAGGGACACCTTTCTAAAGTCCAAGTCATGGTCTGAGGATCCCAGAATGGTTTAGGTTGGAAGGGACCTTAAAGATCATATAGTTCCAAACCCTTGCAATAGGCAGGGACACCTTAGACTGGATGGCTCCAAGCCCCATGCAGCCTGGCCTTGAACACTTCCAGGGATGGGACATTAAATTCATGGCTTCTCTGGGCAACCCAGGGTGTCAGGGCCTCATCACCCTCACAGTTAAGAATTTCTTCCTAATATCTAATCAAACCTGCCCTCTGTCAGTTGGAAGCCATTCCCCCATGTCAAATTATGACATGGTCTGGTAAAAGTCTCCATTTTCTTTTAAGTCTCCTTTAGATATCAAAAAGCTGCAATAAGGTCTCCCCAGAGTTTGTCAGGCTGAGCAACCCCAATTCTCTCAGCCTTTCCTCAAAGGGGAGGCTGTGAGTGCACATCACCCACTGCTGTCCCCAAGTGAGTGCACATCACCCACTGCTATCCCCAAGTCCTTCTCTGTGAGGCTGCTCTCAATGTGGCTTTGGGCTCTTCTGTTGGATGCTGACAATCAGCTTGTGGAGATGGATGAATCTTGGTTTTCAGTGGCCTCCCAAATACTGGAAACTTACTGTGTGAGGGTGGAAAAATTAGCCAGCATGGGAAAGACCAGGGAGCTGGGGCAGTTTACCAAGAGCAGACTGAGAAGATGGTGTAGAAACAGGCTCCAAATATATCAAAGACCACCCCAAAAGGAAAAAACAACTGTCTCTTGAGAAAAAGGTGAGAAGCTATTGGTTTAAACTGCAGCAAAAAAGTTATGAAAAATGGAGGCAACAGCTTTCTGCCAGTAAAATTAGTGAAGCACAAGGAGATATTGTGGGAGGTCCCTGTTCCTGGCAGAAGGATCCTCTATGGGAAAGGCAAAATAAGGTTTGCCCTGTGAACTGGGGTGCCCTGCATTTCCCTCTCCCACTGCTGGCTGCAAAGGTGCAGCCTTCCTCATGCAGCAGCTGTGGGGGATAATGTGTGGAAGTGGACCTTGGAGAGTGGGATGTTCAGACAGTGGGAGAGATCTGCAGAGGTGCAGGTGGGCACCAAGAGGTAGGATTCATTTTATCTAGCTTCAGCCATCCAGAAGCCTGCTATGGCAGCAAAAGCTATTGTCCAGTGACAAAAGGACTGAATGAGCAGCTATGTGAGAGTTATCCATCCCATCAGTGCCAATTGTCCCAAATACCTGGGATAAATTAACTCCTGGATTGAACCATAGCTTGTCTTTTCACTCACCAGAGAGGGAGCCTGGATGATTTTCTGGCTTTACACAACAAAGCAAACCAACCAATCTTACAGATATGTGCTGTGTGTTCAACTTAAGCATCACAGGGATTCTCCATCAAACCACTCAGGTGAGGTTAGGGCTATGCTGAACCTGCACAAGCCCTCTCTAGACTGCATCAGGCTGACTGATGTCAATACACCAACCCTGTGCACCATTCTTTCTCCTCAACCACCTTCTGCCCACCAACGCTTTTTTTGTTGAGTCTGGCTCTCACCAAGTCTGAGGCTTGCTGAAAAAGATCATCCCACAAAAGTTCAAATGTTTAAATCCATTTGCTTCCAGACAGGAACCATACATGGGGTGCTCACTATCCCAAAGGCTGTAGAGCCAACTAATTTTGTGGTGGGAAAGCCTGCCAGCATGTTGAAGGCTGAGGGAATTCTGTGGAACATGTTCAGAAAGCAAATGATTGATTCATCATCAGCGGTGGAGAACTGATTCCAGGAATTATGCGTGCGCCAAGCTGAAGCCTGTCGAAGCCAGGGAAAAGGCATCCTTGAATTCAGGTCATCAGTCAGGGCTGGGAAATGCATGGAGGCCCTGGTACAGGAAAGCTGAACTTCCAGTGCGTGCTCAAGCCTAACTAACCTCCGTTAACGTCAACGGTGATAAAATTAAACATGAGGTCAAGATTTTGGATAAGAATGGTTTATGGCCTGGAGGCTTCCATGGATGAGAATGTCAGGCCAGCAAGCCAGGGCGTTCGATATTGATCAGCCTAATCAAGGAACTCCTGCGTAAGCTGCCACGTGAATCAGGGAATAATTGGGGATAACAGACACATCTGAGTAATTCGTGACCTACTGGCAGATGATTCATGCAGACAGGCAACATCCATCAGAGGCATTATTCCTTGCAAAGGACTTCTTGGGTCTGTGGGTGGCCCCAGCTCCTCAGGGGGTTCATCAAGGGAGAAGCTGGGAGCAGGTGGGATTGTGGGGCTACCCCAGCACCCATTGCTGCATGGGGCAGAGCTCATCCTTCACTCATCAGCAGCCCAAGAGCTTTGGGCAAAGAAGGATCTTCAGGATTTTCAAGCTGTCTTTGAGAAGAAATGGATCAAGATGAAGTGGCTGTAACTGTAGACCCCATATTCTGTCCCTGTTCTGCCACACATCACCCATGTAACCTTGTTTGGATGTTCTTTATACCTTACTTTCCCACCTGAAGCATCAGTGCATGTCTCTGCTTTCTGTAGCCAGTGTAGTCTGCAAGATCCATCAACTATATCAAGAGTCATCATCAAGCAATACCACATATACTGGAAAAAGTTTGGACCTTTGAAACTGGGAGTTAAAGACTCAAAACCTGGAGAAAACCAAGCATTTTCATCTCTGTTCACCACAAATCAGCTAGTTTTTCAGTAGGTGAACTCCAGGGACACGTTGCCATGGGATAAAAGACCTGCCTTGCCTCTCCAGCCTAGACACACAACAGTGCTGTGGCATTACAGCTGAATCTGTGTGAGGGTTGTGGTTTGCCATGCTGTATCCGAGATTCTACATCAGACAGGGAAGAGTATGAGCCTGACATTATCAAATTCCTGTTTGACAGTGAATGAGCACTGCCTTTTGGGAGCTTCCTTTAGGTGCACTGTACCTTTGCTCCTCTTCATGGACCAGGTGATGCCAAGTGTTCCAGAAGCAGAAAGTTCCTGTTCCACTTAGGAGATCTAGTCTGGCTGTTTCACCCGGCTTGAAGTCACAAAGGGGAGAGGGTGGGCCCAAGGCATTGGCAGATGGGGCAGGAAGTGTTATGGGTGACAGGGCTTGGATGCAGCTGGAGAACCAGCAAAGAGTCAAGGGACAAAGTTTCCTGAGATCCCATCAGGAGACCTGCACTGGCTCCAAATGTCCAGGGAAATGGGCTCCAAAGCAATAATCTGTGGGACTGGTTCTTTGCCAGAAAGTCTTAAAATAATTGCAAGTGTAGCTGCAACCAGAATCTATAAAAGACCAGTGAGGAGAAAGAGTGTCTGTGCTGTGTTTGCATGATCAGCATCAGGCCTGGAGATGCTAGAACGAGAAAGAGAAAGAAATCTCTTTTCTGTCATGGAAAACACAGGGGAGACAGCATGTCAGGTTCCTGACGGAGTTTGGCTGGGGCCTCACTAGTGCCAGGCTCTTGAAGAAGGTGTGAAAGGACTTGCAGGCATCCTGCTCACGCCCTCCTTTTCTGGGCTGCCCCCAGACCAGGGGGATGGTACCAGCAGGATGAGGACCTTTCTTTTCTCCAAAGGGTTCCTGCTCTGCCTTGGAGATGGGAAGCAGCTGAGAGCAGTATGGAACTCTCCATCCTCACCTCATCACATGAGCGTGGACCTGACTTTTGTTAATTTCTCACAATTTTTGTGAATTGTTTCTACCATCATTGGTGCTCTGGAGCCTCCTGCATGGGGACTGTAGCCTGTCCCTGCTATCTGGCCTCTGTCTGCATGCTCCAGCCTGGCAGGTAACCTTCTAGTGGCTCCCACTTAGCTTTAAGAGTGGCTATAAAAAGAGCTTGACAAGATCAAATGCTAATAGAAAGGTTTTCCAAAGGTTGAAACTGATCTGCTCGAGGGCAGATTCGTGACTGGGAGATGCCAGAAGAAACCAAATAACCAGTTCATTGTGCAGTAAATAATTGCATTTTAAATACTCTCCGAGAAAGAATTCCGGGCAGGATGGGGAGTGGGAGGAATACTGCATTAAGTGCTTGGAAAGCTGTTGCTCTTCTAAATCTTCACTTTGCTGCAACATCTATAGAGCATTGTCATTCAAAGCTACAGATGACAAATGGGGGACTTTCTTCCCTGAATTTATCTGAGGTGTGTGAAGCTTCAGCATCTAGAGCATCCAGCACCCATGGTGTCCATGGGTGATGTGGAAAGCCATGTCCCACTGCTCATATCCTTTGTTGCCCCTATTTTTGTATGGGTGGGGTCAGCAAGCAATTCCCTGGACCTTCAGTAGCTGGAGGTGTCTTGGTTGCAACCCTGGGTTTTGTCCCTTCCCACAGTGGAAGAAAGGTCCTACCAGCAGTAGGTAGGACCCAGCTGAAGCATGAAACAGTGCCCATCTCCTGGCCTGGAGTGGCTGTATGTCAGTATTGACTTCTGGAGGTTAGCTCAGTGCAATTCCACCCAAAACATGGCCTCTGCCTCCTTCTGAAATGAGGAGAAGGATGTTAGGATTGCTCTTCCAGGTTAGAGATCGAGAGCTGTAGCATCAGCAGCAACTGGGAAGCCCCAGATGGTTCAGTCAAGCCTTGCCAGCATCAGTGTCCTCATCCTGGCTGGTATTGACTGTCCATGTGAGCAGCAGCCAGGTCATTGGGTCTTCAGGGCTTTATCCTTGTGAGCACCTGGGCCCAGCTATCCCAATGTTCAGTCTGTGCTGGTGGACAAAGGCTCCCTCTTCAGTGACTTCTTTTTGCAGAATAGGTGCTGAACCAAAAATGGTCTCAGCCCTGCTGACATCCCCTGCAGCTGAGCCAGGCACCCTGTTTTGCAGCGAGTCTGTCTGTGGGGACATCCACAACCATGGTCACACAGCTCTTGGACCAGAGCTGACTCCTAACCAGCCATGTCTGAGCACAAGTGTGGGCCTTGCCCCAAAAAAGCCATGCAGCTGTGCTTTTGGGAAGAGCTGGCTCAGATCCTGCAGCCAAGCATCCTCAGGCTGCCTGGGGAGCAGAAATCCCCAGCTGTCCTGTGTGTGATCCCCATCTTTGTGCTCCCACTCCTTCTCCCCCCATTCCTCCTCTCCACTAATGCATCCAGCATATAAAGCTGAGGTTTCCAAAAGATCTCTGAACCCAAAGAGACATTGAGGAGATGGAAAGACAGGGAAAGA
>NW_005054560.1:293252-306011 GCF_000277835.1 Geospiza fortis | reverse complement strand
GAGAAAGAGGAATTTTGAATATTGAATTAAGGCTGTCTCCAGTATTATTGGATTCCCATAAGGAGGCAGCCAGGGAGCCCACTGCTTTAGTGTCCTATGAATATTTCATTGCTTGACTTAAGCTCAGTGAAGGGTGTTTCTTTGCACAAAACCACCTTTTTGGCTTGTGAGTTTCTCTCCAAGCTTGTGGTTATTGTCCCTGCTCTTACAGTGGCTGTGAAATCAAGCTGGCTTGTGGACAGAGTCATCTGACACTACAGCAAGCTAAATTTGTCAAACCTGGGTGATCTTTTGGCACAATCTACCCAGGAATTTCCAGAAGACAGCCAGACATGGCTCAAATCTTGGTGGTTCACTGGGTCAGACTGCATGAGTGCAGCAGCAGTGATGCTCAGTGCCTGTGTCCCATCCAACCATGGTGACACTGAAGGAGGCGCATGGTCAGGGGGACATTTCACCCTACTTCAACCTATCAAGTTGGCTGCAGAAGTGGGGAAATAAGTTGTGCTGCCTGGTACCCACTTGTAGGCACTGGTCTGAAGGGTCTGGGTCTGCCTTGGTTCCCCAAATTGTAGGTGTTTACCTAGAGCTTCTCGAGGTATTCCAAATCATTAATTCCTCAGGCTGGAAATCTTTCCAAAATGAGCCCTTTCACAAAAATTTGTGGGTGTCCTGCTTTCAGGCAGGCTGCAAACCACATTCACCAATACAATGGAGAATCCCAACATGAGCATTGGTTGCCCACTCTGCACAGATGAAAATGGTCTCAAATACTGTGAAAACACCTAGTTTTCCCTCTCCAGGACTGTTTTTTAGAAGTGCTGCTTCCCTACTCCTAACCACCCTGTGCTTGTCCTCCATGAGCCAGGAACTTCCTTTCATATTAGCCAGCCTGCTCAGAGATGGCAGGGGCAGGAGCCTTTTCCTTCTTTATTGGATGAGCTCAGAGCTGTCCCATCCACAGCCTTTAGCACCTTTCCTTGCTCTGCCAGGTGCTGTCACAGATCTAGAGTGATTCAAGTCTGGAGGTGGTTGGCTAATTCCATTGCTTCTCCTTTTTTTTGTTTTCTCTCTCTCCCCTGCCCCTCAGTCTACAAATCCTCTTCAAAGAGGGAAATTAAGGAAAATGAATTATTTTCTTGTAGGCAGAGCAGATAACACTGCTTGTTACTGAGATTGCCCAATCCTTCCCATTATGGGGCTGTGTTTCCCATTACTTAGAACGATGCCAAAACACAGACATTTAGGCAGAAATTGTCTCTCAGAGATTTGCCTCAACCTGAATTTCTGTGAAAGATTTCAGCCAAACTGGGTCAGTTTTTTCTTAGAGAGAAGCCATGGGAAAGCCATTTGGTTTGCCTGTGGCCAAACACTCTTCCTGAATTTCCTTGGGAAAACTCTTTCACCCTGTGCTTCACCTGAAGAGGTGAAATTTGGTGAGAGAGTCCCCTCTTGGGATGGGGAGCTGCAAACCCTTCCTGGTTTCCTTAGAAGGACGCTGTGCCTTGTGCACTTTATTTAAGCTTCTAGAATTATTTTTCTTAGTTTATAGTTTCTGCAGTGGTTGCACTGACCAAGAGGGGCCCACCACAGGGTGTGCAGCCCCAGTGCAGGATGGAGACCCTCCATGTCTCCTGCATGACTGAGTCTCAGCACTCTCCAGTTCATGGCTGTGGGACTGAACAGTCCCCACAGAACCCAGAACAGCAGCAGACAGTGGGACAGAGAGCACAAATCCCACTTCTCCTTGCTGGGCACCTGCCTGCTGCATACAAGGAGCTTCAGCTTATCACAATTGTTTGTCCCTGAGGAAAGATGAGAAGGGAGGTGACAACACATTTTATGAGCAGATTTCTCATGACCATAGATCATAGAATCATAGACTGGTTTGGTTTTGAAGGGACCTGTAAAGACCATCTTGTTATAACACCCCTGCTGTGGGCAGGGACACTTTCCTCTAGACCCAGTTGCTCCAAGCCCCATCCAACCTGGCCTTCAACACTTCCAGGGCTTTAACATCCTCATGGTGCTACACTTCCTACAAGGTTTGGAACTTCTCTTCCCCATGAGGCAGCACCCTGCTATTACCTGAGACACCCCCTGAGCTCCTCTGCAACATCCCAGGTGTGGTGGTGTTTGCAGGGCTCCCAGGACGAAGGAAGGGATGAGAATCTTGACCCCATGTTTCAGAAGGCTGATTTATTATTTCATTATATATATTATATTAAAAGAAAATGATATACTAAAACTATGCTAAAAGAATAGAAGAAAGGATTTCATCAGAAGGCTAGCAAGGAAAGGAATGGAATGATAATAAAATCTTGTGACTGACCAGAGAGTCCAAGACAGCTGGACTGTGATTGGCCATTAATTAAAAACAACCACATGAGACCAATCAAAGATGCACCTGTTGCATTCCACAGCAGCAGATAATTATTGTTTACATTTTCTCTCTGAGGCCTCTCAGCTTCTCAGGAGAAAAATCCTAGCAAAAGGATTTTTCACAAAATGTGTCTGTGACACCCAGGCAGGGATGTTGGGGAGCCAGAGTGCAGCTGCCATTGCTGGTTACCCATGTGGCACAGGAGCAGAGCGATCTTTCCATCACAGATAAGAAGATGATGCCCCAGGACCACACCCCTGGTCCCCTTTTGCCATTTAATCAGGAGAATCAAGAAGTTCTCTGGGTTAACTGGGCTCCTTGCACACTGAGGCCACATGCTCCATGGCAAGCCTGGTGGCACATCCAGTCCTGGTTACAACCACAAATCCCTTCAGTCCCCACCTTCTGCCCATCCTGGGCTGTAATTTTCTGGCAGGGTGACACCAGGTGGCTCAGTCCTGATTCCAACCACAAGTCCCTTCAGTGCCCACCTTGGTTGTGCCCATCCTGGGCTGTAATTTTCTGGCAGGGTGGCACCAGGTGGCTCTGGTTGACGTCAATGGAGTTGCGTTGACGCTGCTGGAAGCCAGCCCCAGCAGAGCCCTCTCGGAGCACGCAGAGCCTTTTGGCATGCATTAGGGTGGGTAAGATGGATTGCTCAGCTCCTAGCTAGGACGCATAGATAAGGATAATGGATGGATGCCCAAAGAGCAGTCATGCTTTAGGCAGATGAATAAATCACTTTGATTGTTCGTATATAAGCAGGAGGTACCGGGAGGACTCGGCTTTCAGAGCAGGGTGAGTCCAATTGAAGCCCTATGATCGTGTTTAAGGATCTCAAAACCATTCAAAATGGACTTTGTTAATAGAGGAAACCCCATGTATAGTGCTCCTGTAACAGAGCCATTGTCACTCAGGGCTTGGCTGAAAGCCCCAGTCCCTCTGGTCCTTTGGGAACCTCCATCCTGAGATATCCTGTCCCTGTGACACCTTTCCTGGGGAAGAAGAGGTGCCCAGGAAAGGGAGAGGGGCAGTGCCCTCTTGCTGAGAGAGGCTGACTGCAAGGCCTGCCTGCCTGTCTGCACCAACCACAGAGCCCCAGCTATCCCAGGAACAGGAGGGGTCTTCAGGAGGCTTTGCAGTGCATGAAGTGCCCTTAATTTCAAAGGATGCTCAGCTCTGGCATCTCCAGCATCTTGCTATGGGGTGATATGGGTCAATATGAGGGACATACCCCCAGCACCTGGAGATGGGGCCATGGGGTGTTACAGGGCCACTACCAGGGCCATTACATCTCCAGCCTGGCCTCTTCATGCTGCTGAGCACTGCATTTACAGCAGCCCACATGCTCAGTGGGATGGTAATCCCTAGGCTCTCAGGCTGTGACGTGGGGACATCTTTCCCACCCAGAGCAGTGGACAGTGTGTGCCTGGTTTCGGTACTTTTGGTACAGGAGTTGTGGCTGTTTCTGTGGGCGTTCTGACTGTGTTGGGATCCATGCTGAGCACTTGTGGAAATGCTACAGGGGCTGCAGATCAGACAGGAGGAGACGTCCAGCCTGTGCAGGGATGGGACAAGCTCTCAGGGCCCACCCAGGGCCAGGGCCAGCCCATGACCTGCTGTAAGAGGAACACCTGGTGTGTTGCCACTGCAAGGGCTGTGCCCACACTGAGGAGCTGGCCTGTTCCCCTGCAGATATCCTCGCATGCCCTGCACTAGGTTGGGAAAATCTTTCGGTACCCATTGACACCCCACACATCTGTGTCTTCCTTGCCTGTGCCCAAGTGAGTGTGGCTTCATTGGGAACTCCCTCTGAGTCTCTACGCTCAAATAACTGAGCTGTGGGTCTGGCTCGTGGGGCTGGGCTGCCCTGGCTGCTCTCCCAGGCCAAACCACAAGGGCCAGCAACTGGACTCATCTCAATTACGCTTCACTCACAGCACCAGCTGCCAGCTCATCCTCGGCACCCAGCTCCAGAGATGCTTCTCACCTCCTTCTGAGGCCTGAAGCAAGCCCTGAGAGACTCCAGGATCCAGCCAGTGGTGTCTATCTTCTGATCCATTATTCTCACCACCCCTTTTATTTACCTTCAGCAACAGAGCAAGCCAGCATGATGCTTCAGCCATTCCCTCCCAGAGCAGTTTGGGTCCTGGATGCAATTCTGCTCCTGTACCAAAAACTGATTCAATCCCTTCCCACCAGGCAATCCCTCTTTCTCTATCTGCTTGCTGCCTTAATATCCCTCTGATCAATCTCAGAAGGATCCAGTAACATGGAATGGCAGATGGGGAACAGAGCATGAATATTAATTAACAACGAATTCCAAACAGAGGACTTTAATTACATTAAGAGCGCAGGCTCAGAGGCAGTGACTTACTTCCTGCTGTAAATCTGTTGACAGGTCATTTGCCACAGTGGTGTCAGTGCTCCTTAATGAATGAATATATACATTTCTAGTGCTGGTGTATGGGAGAAATAGGGTCTTGTTTCCAAAAGTGGCAACGCAAGCCTGCACACCAGCGAGAGGGCTTTGCTCACGGGGAGGATTCCGGGAAATAATGATTAGTATAATTACCTGGTAATCACACACCAGCAGCTCTGCTCGTGGGGATGGAAATCCCCAGCATGAGCCAGACCTGCTGCTTTGTCATATGTGGTCTGGTCACTGGGGGGAGACCAAGAACCGCAGCACCTTCTCCGGGGCCGGTGGGTGCCGGGTCCCCGCCGCGCCCGGGGCCTCCCTGCAGCCGCTCCCACCGCGGCCTCGTGCTGGGATACGGGCACACCTGAGCCTCCAGTGGTGCTGGTGCTTTGGCAGTAATCAGTCCTGGAAACCCATCTGGGCAGGATGCCCTCTCAGCCCAGGGGCAGTGGCACGTTGGAAATGCATGTTTTCCCCAGCACGGGAAAAATACAGCCGATGCTGAATACCTTCTGTACCGGCAAAAAGGTCTTTTTGTTTTAATCCCCCCAACTGGCCTGGGACAGCAGTGCTGCCAAATAGCCTCTTACAGGGACAACTCTCCCTGTACTCAGGGATTTTGCTGGATGAGTTTGATCTGAGGTTTTTCCACAGAAAACCAGCTTGAACTAAGAGGGTCGCATGAGTGCCAGCATGCCAATATCCCAGCAAAACGAGGCTTTAGCTTTATCTTTCTTCTCAGCTGCCCTCAGTCAATGCAGCAGCACGTTCCTGCACAGCCCCTGGTGGCAATAGTGGGAGAGCTGTGCTCTGGCCAGGATCAGCACAAAGCCACAGACCCCCTTGGGCAGTGGGTGATGCTCAAGGGACTCCTGCATCCCTGAGCTCCTCCTGCTTGGCCTAGGGCCCCCAGGCCCAGCTGGGAAGCAGTGTGGGACCTGGCATGCTTCCAGACTCTCCAGGGCCCTAGAGGAGGCAAGGAGGGAAAGGATCACTGTGGGTGATGGTGGTGGAGCTGCAGCAATGGGCTGCAAGAAAGAGATAATGTGGCATCTTGACTGCATGGCCACACTGAGCTGCAGGGGACTCTCCAGCAGCAGATTCAGGAGCTGGAGGCTTGCACAGGGAGGACATGGCATGAACAGCCTCTCCTCTTCATCTTTAACAGGAAAGACCTTGCCCAGTAGGTTTGCATCCCAAGTGATAGATTCCTGATTTTGCTGGCTCTGCCCAGACTGGGATTCCTGCATTTTTCCTGTTCTTGCCAGCACAGCGAGTCTGGCAGGAGCTGGAAGTGCTGCTGGCCAGCTCTGCCAGTGGCACAAAAGGGAGGTCAGAGATGGCTTTGAGTAACCTTTCTCAACCAGGGATCACTCATGCATTTACAGCTCCAAAAGAAGTCATGGAAATGGTTGAGGGGAAAACCTGACCTAAGGATAAAGATAAAACAGTTAATTAGCTCTGACTGAGCTGAGATGAAGATTATGAGAGCAGGCTACAAACATCCAATGGGTTTTAGCACGGAGGAAGGTTCTGATTTGAAGGGGTGGTCCTTGCCAGCAAGATCTTGTCCTGACCAAGGTTTTCACACCTGTGGTTTGCCCTCTTCTGCTCAACAGCTGTGGTGAGCACTCTGGTTGAGAAGGTTTTAAGGTGGCAGTGGGGTTAACATTGTGTAAAAACTGCCACAAACACCTCAGGAGCAAAACACCAAACATCCTTAGGGGTTTCTGTGCTTAAGGTGGGCCACAGAGGTGACCATCATCACACCACCATTGATAGAGACACTGAAGGGCTCAGGAGCACAAAACCAAAGATTCAAGGCCTTCAGCTAACTGGCACAGGAGGCACAACATGGCAGGACACATCCCAGTGCAAGTCCTATGGGAAATGGAGGTACCCACTGTGGCTGGAAAGGCTGGAGGGAGCCAATGCTCTTGGTGCCTCCAGCTCCTGCCTCAGTGTGGACTCACAAGTAGCAGGATGCCACTGGCCTGGGGGTGCACACCTGGGGCTGCTGCCACTTCTACAGTGCTGGTGCCAAACCACACTGTGGGCAACATCCAACAAACAAACTAAAAAGCAGCTGAAAACTTGCTGGATACTGGGTGATGGTGCCAGAGTTCATCTCTTGCTCTTTTTCCTTGTCCAGTGAAAACCAGTAGGTGTCATATCCCAGCCTGGGATAGCCACTTTTTTCTCTTGCTTGAGAAGAGTGTGTGTGTGTACGTGCTCATCTTTTCTTTCACATTTTAACCAGGGTTCCAGCCTGCCCCAAGGTGGGACATGAATGGCCTGAGAGATGCAGGTCCACAGCACAGCTGTGAGCTGGAGGCTGTGAGCTTCCCTGGCAGCTGGCACGTGGCTCCATCCCCTTCTCTCCGCTGTCTGTGGCTCTTCTGGAAAGTCTATTTTTATTTGTCTGTTCTAAAAATGAATGGGGAAGGCAGAGGTGTTTCCTTGTTGTGATGAACTTGTCCAAACCCCAAATACTTAAAACCCTGCTGGCCAGCTTTTAAGAACTGAGTCTGGCTCTTTCGTGCTTCTTTTTATTGCTCAGTGCCAAATGACAAAGCAGGTTCTCTGCAGGATAGAGGATGCCCCAATGACAGTGAGTTTTGGATCAACAATAAGGTGGCACCTCTAATTCACAGTACCAAAAATCCTGTTTTACCTTGAGGTAAAAGTTAAATGCAGCCCCTTTGCCTCCACCCCAGCCACTGTGCTCATTTATTTCTGCTCCTTTCCTTCTTGCTGCAGCTGTTCCCTGGCTGGGGTCAGATGAGAGATCTTAAAATGTGAATTTTGAGGAACTGCTGAGCTTTGCATCTGCTCTGAGGTGGCACAAGCCATTTCTGCCTTCCCTCGTCCTTCAGATACCAGTGCCAGATTAAGTGCACTTCATGCCTTATCAGCTGGCTCTAGCAAATGGCTTTTCTGTCTGGGGGACACATGGAAAGAGTCTGAAAATGCAGGAGCAGGGTGAAGGCTATCAGGAGATGGTGGAGCTTTGCACAGGTAATTGCTCTGACCCTCCTGCAGGGGAAGTCGTGCTCGATAAGGAAGTGATGCTATCGTGTGAGCAGCATTTCCAACGGGGATTAACGAGCAGATGTTGGCGTGGGCACACGGGCGATGAAAATGCAGCAAGATTGTGTCATTATTCCACCTGGCCACCAGAGCTGCCATGAGTGCAGCAGTGCTCTCCTGGAGCTCCTGCCAGCAGATTGGACTCTGCTGGGTGGGATTCTGAAAGTCTGAGCGGGTCCCTGGTGTGTTTGTACCAACATGCTTCTCCCTTTGGAGCCTGCACAGCTCCTCTGGGGTCCTGCCTCTGCTGCAGGCACAGGAGCTGCGTGGCATCTCTTGGCAAAGCACTTCCCACTGAGCTGGGATACAGCTGTGCTTGGACTATCCTGACTTTACGGGGCTGAAACTCCCCAATAACAGCAGCAGAATGGAAGTGAGAAGCTAGATTCCATTTTCCCCCTGCTTTTTCATCTATGTTTTTCCTCCTTGGCTGCTAGAAGGGCTACATTTCATAAAGGCAGATAAGTCTCTGCCTTTTGTCAGCAGTTGGAAAAATGTTCAATATCTGAGACACCCTGTCTGGCAAAGGTCATGCCGTGTTCTCTAGCAGATCTTAATTTAGCACCTGCAAGTTCTTGGTGAAGTGTGAAACTTCAGGATGCAGGAAGATCCTTGGAGGCTGTTGTGCAGGGAATGTCTTCCCTATGCAGAGATGTGAGTGAACTGCTGAGCATCTTCACCCTCCTCACCTCCCAACTGGAAGCAAATGGTTTTTACTGGAAGCTTGCAAGAGCTGTCCAAAGCACAGCTCTGCTGCAGCTCAGGGCCCCAGCAGGATGTCCAAGGCTGCTCTGAAATTGCTGCAGCTGATGGTGATGCAATGAACCAGCTTCCAAGCACCTCAGCTGATGCCCCAATGACGGCCTGGCTAGTTGGCTTCCTCCATGGACACCCTGGATTCCTGCTACCCTGGGCAATCCAGAGGCTGTGGAGCACAGGGGAGGAGGCAGGTGTGAGGGGTGAGAGATGAGGCAGCAGACATATCCTTTGCTGTTATCTAAATTCACTCCTTGGCTCCATTGCCAGAGGAGTTCAGGTCATGTATGGGGCTCGTTAAAGCCTTGAGGCAGGTACAGCTGAATTCAGCAGAGGAATTGTTGTCACCAAACTCATGGGACTGAACAGCACAGGGAAACCTCACTGGGTGTTGCAGGGTGAGGGGAACCCAGCGCCCCAGGCCATGGAGAATCCAGGGGAGTGCCTGTGGGAGGTCTCTGTGGTTGACTCTTATCCCTTACAAGATGTGTGGATCTGCAAGGCACAAACACACAGGGGGCAGGAATTCTGACAAGAGAATCTAGTGATAGAACAAGGGAGATGACTTTTAAGTGAAAGAGAGTAGGTTTTGATTTAGGTATTAGGAAGAAATCCTTCCCTGTGAGGGTGGGGAGGCCCTGGCACAGGGTGCCCAGAGCAGCTGTGGCTGCCCCTGGATCCCTGGAAGTGTCCAAGGCCAGGTCAGATAGGGCTTGGAGCAACCTGGGATAGTGGAAGGTGTCCCTGCCCATGGCAAGAGGGTGGAACTAAATGATCTTTACGGTCTCTTCCAATCCAAACTGTTCTGTGATCCTTTGATGGCATGGCTCTGGAGCTTTTGCTGCTGGATTTTCAGAGCGTGAGTGTGGGCTCCTACCGGCGCTGGCAGCAGACAGTGGCTGCACACCAGGGCTTATCTCCAGACCCACCAGAAGCAGGAAACTCAGTGAGTTCCCAAACAAACCTCTGGTGCGGGAGGCCAGCGTCTCTGACCTCCGGGGGTCCTGAGTGTTTGAACAGCCTCCTAATCTGCTTGGGAAAAGCACGAGAGCTGGGGAGGGAGAGGAGGGAGGGCTGGGGCTGTGCCCTGAGCGGGGTCGGCTCTTGCTCGTGCCTTTGATTGCTGAGGCTTGCTGTCTCAGGCTTGCAGGATTTGGCTGCCTGGCTGTGAACAAAAAAGCTGGATTCTCCCCGAGCCTTTATTCCCATGTCAAGATCACTGGTGGTTTCCCGAGGAGGAGTGGAGGGAGAGGAAGGCTTTTGTTGATGTTTTTTGACAGGCGTGGGGAAAAGCAAGGCTCAGCCTCTGCTCCAGCTAAATCCTAGAATCATAGAATAGTTTAGGCTGGAAGGGTCCTTTAAAGGTCATCTTGTCCATTCCCCCTGTAGGTGCACCCCACAGCTGCTCCTCACCTTCCCCCAGAGCGGGCTGAACCAGCCCTGGGTACCTCACTCCTGTGCTGGGACCATCCCAGAGCCCTCACTCACTTTGATGGGGCTCCCCCCTTCCCCTGCCTTCTTCCAGAGGCTCCTGGCCCCCTGCTCCTTCCCAGCATCATCAGCCTGTCTTACCCAATCCCCACCCCAAATAACCCTGACTGACAGCCCAGAGGGTCCAAAGAACAGGGACATGCCAGCAAGGACAATGAGTGAGGAAGGGCTGAGGAATAACCAGGCAAAGTGACCCCCTGACACCCCTCTGCCCTCCTCCTTCCTCCCACCCAGCATCCTTTTACTGCTCCTGAACATCATTAGCAGATTTGAACTGCAGTGGCATCCTGCCTGCGAGGATCATCTCCATGGAAGATGCCAGGGCTGTTGCATTCCTTAGCCAAGAGGGCCTGGCTCTGAGCTGGGATCTCTAACAGATGCCCACTCTGCTTCCCTGAGCCACAGAAAACATGCTGAGGGCACACTGCCACTAGCTGGTCACCCTGGAATCCCCACCTTATCCACAGGACCAGGCTTCTCTTCACAGGTTCACAGGCAGTGAAATCATCTCAGTGGTCAGGTAATTGTGGGATTTTTTTGTTTATTTTTGTGGGGTTTTGTTTGTTTGTTTGTTTGTATTTTTGTTTTTTAAAGCAAATTATTTTAAAAATTACCCCAATGACAGGGATTTACTCTGCAGCCCACAGTGGTGCTGGGATGGGAACAGCATCCCAGCATGTCTCTTCCCCCAGTGCTGAGCCAGCCCAGTGATGTGCCCCCATTGTCCTGCCATCCTCATCCTCACCAGCCCCACATTGGCTGGGATTGCCAGGGGAACCTGCCTGGGTGGAGAGTGCTCAGGAGCCAACATGGGATAATGATTCACAGTCTCAGCTTCCTGCTCCAGTGGTTCCTAAATCCGGACAGACTCAGGCTTGGACAGGCAGAGCAGGGGAAGACAGGTGCTTTGCAGCTGCTGGTGCATCCCAACCCTGCAGACAGCAGAGCTATTTGTTTGTGGGTGTCATTCTGTCAAGGGAGCAGCTTAGCCCAGGCCAGAGCCTATATATAGAGCCCCTGCCTGGGTGCACTTCTGGAGGGTTTTGGTGCTGGATTCATCCCAGCCAGACTGTCCCTGAGGAGGCAGTGCTGCTGAACCTCTTGGCTGGCAGCTGAGGGTCTTGCTTCTCTGGAGTACCTGGGGGAGAATGTTGTGTGGCAAGATGACAAACAGCCTCTTAATCAAGTCACCACCATTCAAAATTAGCCATCCCTTGGGATCCTCTCTTATCAGGCCCTGGTAGACAGAGCTATCAGGAGCCTGGTTCATTCCTGAATGAATACTCACTGTGAGCAGTGCTTGCTGGCATTGGCCCCAGGACAACACTTGCTGGGCCACCTCTCCAGTGCCAGGCCCTGAGCAGGGCTGTCTCTGTGCCCCCACTGCCAGTGGATGGGCTCTGGGGCAGGGGGTGCAGGCAGGAGAGCTGCAGACCTCAGCACCTCCCCACAAGCCATGGGTGTTGGTGTTGTGCTTGGATGTGGTTCACACCACAAATGTCCTCGGGAGCTGCTGGAGCAGCTTTGCATGAGCCATCCTTGCTCTGCCTGGCCTTGTTCGCTCCCCTGTGTCCTCCCTTCCTCCTCACACCCTGCCAGCCCGGCCCTCACCTCTCTGTGTGCTCACACCCACCTTCCTCCTTCCCAGGCAGCACTGTGCTCACCCCTCCTAACCCTCAGATTTTCCAGCTCTGTATTTTTCTATCTCCCCCTGACTAAAGGCACCAGTCCCCCACCCTTATTCCCATCACCCTCCCACCTTGAGGAGACAAAAAGCCCGCCCAGCCCCAGCCCCACACAGCCAGCTCCTGCCATTTATTCTTAAATCCCTTCCCTCCTGCCTTGCTGGTTTGAAAGCCTGTACCCTGGAATGGGCCTCCCAGCTTTCGCTGGCAACCCTGCTTCACACTGACCGCCACAGATAGTGCTTGGGAGTGAAAAAAAATTATATATAAAATAATAATAACGAAAAGGAAGCACGAGAAAGCTTCTCATCTCACTGAATCTCCTTGCTGAAGTTTTGCTAGTCTCCTATGCCATGTGCTGGTGTGAGGGAGTCTTGGGAAGCAAGAGGAAACTTTGGGGGTTTGTTTTCTCACCTGCATGCTTTGAGAAACTCTCCCTAGCAGCGCTGGTGCTGTACCCTCTGGCAGAGGGTGGGTGAGATGCTTCTCACACTGCTGCCCACTTCCTTGGTGCATTCATAGGGGTTTTTTTTTTTGGCTTTTGGATGTGGTTTGCTCAGACAAGGCACCTCCACCCCACCTTTCTGCACGTGTCATTGTTTGGGAAAGGGAAAAAATAATAAAAGCAAGAAAAAGCAGAAAAATCTCTTGCCGAGGAGAGACCCCGAGTCCAAGAAAACCTCTCCCCTTGCCTGGGGCAGGGCTGAGGGAGGCTGTCCCCTCCTTCCAGCTTCTTTTCCTCCCCTCTAGGTGACGGAGACGGAGGATGGAGGCGAGGTGGGAGCTAGAACAGGAGACAACACGGGCAGGGACTGGGCAGGTGCCGTCCCAAAGCCCCGAGGGCGGGAAGGGGGTGCGGAGGGGACCCAGCGCCCGGAGGGTTGTGTCTCCTCCGCGTCCCCTCCCCCCCCAGATCCCCGGCGGCGCCCCGG
>NW_005054560.1:287364-291932 GCF_000277835.1 Geospiza fortis | reverse complement strand
GAGCGCCCTGCGGAACCGCCGTGGGGCAGGGAGCAGCTCCAGGGGCTTGTTCTACCCATAACTGACCCCTCCAGAGCTTGCTGAGAAACCGCCAAGGGATGAGCGAGTCCCATGAGGAGCATCTGAAGGAGCTGGGGGGGCTCAGCCTGGAGAAAAGGAGGCTCAGGGGGCACAGTGCTGCTCCCCACAACTACCTGGAAGGAGGGTATAGTGGTTGTCTGTCTCTTCTCCTGAGTAACAAGCGATGGGACAAGAGGAAATTACCTTGAATGCTGCCAAGAGACTTTTATACTGAATACTAAGAAAAATTTCTTCTCTGAAAGAGTTGTCACACACTGGAACAGGCTGCCCAGGGAAGTGGTGGAATCACTGTGCCTGGAATTGTTAACAAATGTATAGATGTGGTGCTTAGGGACATGGTTTGTTTGGGCTTGGCAGTGCTGGGTTAACTGTTGGAGTTGACCTTAAAGGTTTTTTCCCAACCTCAATGATCCTGTGATGGAGAAGCTGAAGAGACAGTGAGGACTGGCCCACAGGCACAGAGTGGGGAAGATGCCACCTCCTGCAGTGGTGCTTCATTCAGCTGTGCCAGGATGGGTGTTTGTGCCTGGGTACAAGCTCGCAGGGCAGTGCAGGGATGCTAGGAAGGGCTGGGAACAGATGGCAGTGCCACAATGTCTGGGGTCCCCACAGTGCAGGCTCCTGTGCTGCCCCAGCCAAGCTGACTGGGGAATCCCTCTCTCTGTCCTAACTCTGCCTTGGCTTGTGATCATCTCACTGAACTTCCCTCTGCTTTGCCTGGTCCCTTTCATGGATTTATCTCCTCAATTATAGGGCAATAACCACACCTGTGCTGTGCATGAGGTAGGAGGGATGAGCTGGAGTCTGGCAGAGGGGAAAAACAGCCCTGTACAAGGAAACTACCAAACTCCCTAGCATCCACCCCTCTGTCTGCCTTCCCTTTGGCATCCGGGATGTCCCACTGCTGCCAGGCAGCACCTCGGGCTGCATGGAGCACAGTTCCCAGTCATCACAGCAGCAGCACAGCTGTTTACATCTGGAGGTCTGGCCTGCAGGTTGCTGGGGTTTGAATTTCCCAGCTAACCAGCAGAGGGTTTTTATTACTATTTTTTATTCTTTATTTTTTAATTTCCTTTTGGAGGGTGGGACAGTCGTCAGTGCTGAAAGCACCACCCGTGAGCGCTGGCAGTCACTCCAGTAATGTCCCCCAGCTTCCCTGCTCCAGGGCTTGAGTCAGCCCCAGGCACCTCCGGCTGTCTGAGTCACTGCTCACTCCCCACTGGCTCCCTGCACTGGGGACCAAGGGGCCTGGAAGTGGGTGGCCAAAGGGGGCCAGCCCAGTGCTGCTGGCATTTTGTGTGAGCAGGTGACAGAAGCAGCTGCCAGCCCTCAGCAGGTGCTGATTCTGCTTCTGATCTGCTGCTCCTGCTCTGCTGAAAGTGAGGCCACTGAACATGGGGTCATCCAGAGGTGTGGAGGAGCTGGAGAGGCTCCAAGTGTCCATGTGTGAGGGAAGGCAGGAGGAAAGCAGGGCAGAGCTGAGCTCTCCCAGCATCAGTGCCTGAAAAGCAAGGGCAGGCTAAGCAGCTTTGATCATGGAAAGCAGGCTGTCCTGTCAGCTGGTGTGGCTGCTGCTTGGATTGAAGGCTCAGGAGTCACTGGTTTTTTCCCCTAGATGCCACATTTTGTCACAGGGCCACCCTGAACTGTAGTGGGATAGAATATAAGAAAAATAAAGATAGTGTAGGAAGTAATCTTACCCCTAAGGAGTTTCAGCTGGGCCAATTATCAAAGATTAGGGACAGGCCTGACTTTAACAGGCCACAGCTGTAACCAATGAGAAGAGTGCTATAAAAGAGTGGGGTGGGTGGTTGAGAGGGGAACTGGAGTCAGTTGGTTGCTTTGTGAAGAAGAAAGAGTCAGTGCTGTGAGGAGCTGCCCATGAGAAACACCAAGGAGGTCTGGAACTCTTGTGATAAGGTGACAGCAGTATGGAACCCCTGCAATAAGATAACACTGGGTGGGGTTGTTCATCCTTCTTAGTCACTCCTTCATGGGGGGATTTCTGCTGGGGTATAACCTGCCACAGCCCCTGTTAGCGAGGGAAACTGGTCCTTCTTCCTTGTCCTACTCATTTTGGGCAGCAGATAAGAGTCCTTTCATGTGATGCTGTTTCCTTTTCCATCTTTTTTGTCTCCCTTCCATCTATGCCTGCTCTGCTTCTGGTGAACCCCAAGGACTTTCCCTTTGTGCCAGGCTGAGGTTTGTTTTTACTCAGACTGCAGGTGATTTTGTTGGGTCAGATCCTTCACCAGAGACAATCCAAAACATCTGTGTTTAAATCCAGATGTCCTGTTTGGGTCCCTGAGCTGGTTCCCACTGTATACCCTGAGGGGTGACCGTGATTAGAGGCTCCTGGCCTTTGTCAGACCCTCTGGAGCTTTAGCAGCTCATTTCCCCCAGAATCTGGGTCTCAAAGCATGACTGAAAGCTCTTCCTGTGCTGAAAACCCCTGGCCCCAGTCGGAGAGGCTGCTTGCAGTGTGGCCCTTACAAGTGTGGCCACTTGATCTCTTTGTGGGCTTTTTCTCCACGACCTTCCCTGGCAGGTACCGTCTTCAAATGTTTTTTGCACTGTTACCAACAGCTCTTGTTTCACCCCCCAGAGGCAATTCCCCTTGACCTTGATGAACCTGGGCTCACTTAAGTTTGTTTTGCCCAGTGTTGAACTCATCAGGCACTGCCAGCCATGGGTTGTGAGGATGATAGCTTACACTCACCCCAGGGGCTGTTCCACCCCTGATGCTGTTTTTTCCACTTTTGTCTTGGGGTTTAATCAAATTTGGGGCACTCTGAAATCATTTCAAGGTGAACTGTGTGATTTTTCCCAAGAGAGAAGGTACCAAGCCCTGTTCCCTCAACCCCACGAGGACCAAAAGATGGCTTTTGAGTGTGCAGGTCTCAGCACGTTTCAGCCCAAAAGTACTCTCCAGCTTTGCCTTCTCACTTCTGCAAGGCTCCTTTGCTGGCCTCCTGCTTTTTGGCTTCTCCTGGTCTCATGTTCCCCTGGTCTTTGTGCTTCCCTTTCACAATCCACCAGAAAAGAGGAGTTGGCCCAAGCCCATCCGCCCACGGAGGCTTTGTGCGTGGCTGCCTTTGTAGTGAGCAGGGACAGGGATCCATGCCCAGGGTGGTGACGGCCCTGGGATGGTTTAGAGGCCACCACCCAGCTCGCCCTTGGTGAAAGTGATGGAGGGAGGGAGGGAGGGATGCTGCTTCCTGGGGTGCAGCAGGGCTTGGCGTGGCCTTTGCCAGCCGTGTTGGTAAGGGGGAAATGTGGGGTCATGGTAACCTGGCTCCAGACATATCCCCTGGGTGAGAGCCAGGAGATCCTGCTCCTCCTGGAGCTCCCTCTGTTCTACACCTCTGCTTCTCTCTACTGGCCTCTTCACAATTCTGGCAGCAGGTGGGGCATCCCCAGGCACAGGCAGGAGTGCTTGTTTTGGACCACAAGGTCCTGATGCCATGAGGATGGGCAGGCAGTGTATGTGATGGGAATGGCACAGTGAGGGGCAGGAAAAGCAAGATGGAGGATATGAAATACTGCAGCAGGAACATAAAAAGTGTCTCTGGGCATGGCAGCAGGTTTTGTCAACGTTGGGACGCTGTTTGTTGGGGTGATGAATAGGAGAGCAGGATGCCCCAGAAGACACCACTTCTCAAAGAGTGACTTCAAGCTCATTCACCTCAGCCAATGACTTGCATGAACATTCTGGCTGTGGTGGTTTAGGAGCTCAGAGGCATTTATTTCAAGCAGCAGGTCCCTTTATCCTTGCCACTGTTTAAATGTCTTACGGCCACTGATTCCCAATGGCATTCTGTGCCTGCAAGCCTCTGGTTCTTTGCCATGGGCACTCAGCAGTCTGGGGGAAAGTCAGCACAGCTCCAGGTCTTGCCCAGCCTAAAACAGGTTTGCAGTATGCTTGGGCACAGAGGGAGAGGCTATTCCTGGGAGTGGATTTGTGTTCAGGTGACCTGAGGGGCTGAGGAGTGCACTGGCCAGGCTGGAGGCAGCACAGCCCTCTCCAACTCTCTCCCGCCAGCACTGGATGCATGACTGGGAGGGAAACTGGAGCGTAAACCAGAGCTGTAAATCTGTCTGGAAGCTGTTGGGGAAGCAGTCCCTGGAGGAGCCTGTATTGCTTTGGGTTGCTGTGCTCTAATTCTTAAAAGCTTTGGCTCACAGATAAAGAGCTTAGCCTTTAATCCCATCCCGCCGGAGCACTCCTACAGAGAGCAACCCAGAAACACCTCGCTCTTCAGCCTCTCCTCCCATCCACGCTCTTCTTCCCCTCTCCATCCTGCCTCTCTGGCTCTGCCATTCTCCCTGCCTGCTTCACCTCCTCATCCAAATGAGCACCCACTGCCCAGCAGCTTCCCACCTTCATTTACCTGCTGCCGAGGGCTCCAGGGCGGAGTGGTGATGCTCTCTGGTCCTTACCAGCTCTCCTCTCTCTCTCCATCCCTGTCCCCGACCTGCTGCAGGTG
>NW_005054560.1:286695-287005 GCF_000277835.1 Geospiza fortis | reverse complement strand
CGTGCTGCCCCCCCCAGCCCCCGTCCTGCGGCCGCTGGGCCCCCCGGCCTGCGGGCAGACCGCCTGCGATAACGTGGAGCTGGTGTCCCACTACAACCAGCACTGGCCGCTGCGCAGCTGGAAGGTGGCGCGGTACCGCGTGGTGAACCTGGCCGAGGACGACGGCGGGCGGCCCACGGTCAGCTGGGAGCAGATCTGGCGGCAGCACCGTGCTCTGAGCGAAGCTTTCCGGCCCTACAACATCTCCTGGCAGCTCAGCCTGCTGGAGGTGAACAACTCCTCCCTGCGCCGCCGTGCCGTGCTCCTCGGC
>NW_005054560.1:263480-286482 GCF_000277835.1 Geospiza fortis | reverse complement strand
GGCGGCTTTGGGAAGGCAGAGGGGCATTTTCCCATGGATGGGGGTGTTTGCCATCGAAAGGAGTAAATCCTACGGTGTGACATGGCGCCCTTCTGTGAGTGTTTTTTCCCCCCAGGGACACTCCTGCCCCCCTGCCCGAGGGGATTCCCAGTGCAGAGCTGCCAGCCTCTGGTTACATGCCAGTGGGAATGTGGGCAGAGCAGCCCCTGCAAAGGATATTGCTTACCCTGATCCCCTGCAAGGCATGTAGTTGAGGGATTGCTGCTCTTTCCCACCTTCCTTGGATGTGTCTAAAGTCTGATTTCTTATTTTGTGTTCAAAATGCCTTTTTTTTTTTGATTGTTGGAGTGGCAGTGCTAGATGTGAGGTGCAGGATTTGGAAAGGTGTGGGTGGGTGTGATAAGCCCTCCTGAATCTTGCCCCGGGGAGTGATGCCCACAAGGAGATTCCCTTGGTTGGAGCAGGATGTGTGCCTTTACTGTGTGGTGCAGGTGCAAAACGCCTTGAAAATCCACATGGACTAAAACCCATGGAGCATCAACATGCTGTGTTAGGGGACCCTTGCTCTCCCAGGGGTCTTTGGAGTCAGCAGCAAGGGGGGAGATGGGGACCCTGGGTTGTTGGGAACAGTGTCCTGGGTGCAGTCAGTGACTTGCACCTACCTGTTCTCCTTGCTGGAGCCATGAAGTGCCGACAGCCCTGTTGATGGCTTCCAGCCCTCAGGGCTCTGCTGAATGTACTTTCTGTATGGAGATGGGGAAGAGGAGAAAACAGTCATGGCTTTTCCTTTTTTTTTTTTTTTTGTTTCATTTAAAGCTGTTTCTGTCTCAGTGTCAGAGAAAACTCATTCCTTGCTGTTGGCTCCTGGTGACAGGCAGAGGTGCCCACTGGAGCAGGAACGGTGCAGCACAGATGGCAGCATCTGCCAAGAAAAGTTACAAGCGAGGGTTTTAGGCACACATCTGCCCTTTGATCTTCTTTCTCCTTCACTTTTCTTTCCTTAGGCTGTGGGAGCAGATAGGCTGTGAGCCATGAATCCTTTTCCCAAGTCTGCTTCTCCTCTCTGATCCTTTGCAGGCAGGGCACAGAGGGATGAGGGAAGCAGGCATCTCTGTTTGGGCAGTGGTGATAGAGAGGAGCAGCACTTTCCCTCCTCCCTTCCTGAGTCCTTCTTACCCATCCTTAAGTTGCCTGAGAACACCCAGGAGGAGGATGGGGAACCTTTCTTCCAGTGACACAGAGAGGCATCACACAGTGTCCCTGCCCAAGCAACCCTCCCCAGATGTTTCCCCACCTCTGGAAGTCTCTTTGGTGCCAGCCACCATTGCCACCCTGTGACCACCTGTCCCCTTGTTTCCCATGCTGTGAGCCAGCATGGAAGTGCTTTCCTGATCATGGAGCAGACGAAAAGCCTCCACAACAACTCTCCCTCCACTTGTGGTGGCCATCAGCACCCAGCACCACTTGGCCTTGGTTTTGGCAGGGCAAAGGCTCTGTCCTTGCCTCTGTGTGCAGTTAGAGAAATGTTTTCGTCCTCAGACAAGAAGGGCTCCACCTTAAATTGAAAAAGGCCAAATTTTTGCTGGTATGAATCAGGGCTTCCATTTGTCAGGATTTTCCCCTGAAAGTTGGGAAACAAAACAAAACAGAACAAAAAAAAACCCCCTTGCTTCTGTGGGAAAGGAATGGGAAAATGGGAACACTAGGGAAATAACAAATCTTTTGCAATTTTCTTTCCGCAGACCTCATTGGTCTGTGCAGAGAACAAGAATGATTGATTGTAGGCTAAACTCAGAAAAATGAAATCCAGTGTGCCTGGCATTTGGGAAATGAGGGGGCATGGGTTGAATCCTGCTGCCACTGAGGTCTTCTGAGCTGCTTTTGGCTGGCTCCTTCAGAGATCACAGGAAAAAGGAGTCATTGAATGGTTTGTGTGGGAAGGACTTTCAAGTGCATCCAGTTCCACCCCTCCTGTGATGGTCAGGGACACCTTTCACTAGACCAGATTGCTCAAATCCCCATCCAGTCTGGTGATGCTGGTGTACACCCACCCTCCCTGTGCCCATCCCTACTGAGGATGGTTTCTGGGGAAGAATAAATCTGTTTGTGGGAAAACCACTGGGAAAATGGTAGTGTGTGTTTGGGAAAAACCAAGGTGAACTTGTGCTTGCCAAAGAGCATGGCCAGGCTTGTGTGGTTCCCCCAAAATTGATGGGTGAACCCCAAGACACAGAAGCAGGGGGGCTTTGTTCAGGCAGAGTTGAGTGCTGCTGTGTTTACTGTAAGGTATTGTACTTAAATGAGCAGGGCAGCTGGAGGGAGAACTTACAGAAGGGTTTTTAGGGTGGAAGCCAAAACAGAAGAAATAACATGGAATAAAATGTAACAAACTGCAGAAAGGCAGCACAATAGGAGCCAGGTGCTTTGATGCAAACAGCAGCTTTGGGTGTGTAACTGCAGGAGAGCAAGCTGGCTGCTGCTCACTCAGACCTCTCTGCTTCCTCATACCTGTGCCAGAGCCCAGGAAGGAGCTGTGGCTTTGGGACAGTCAGGGGAGAGGGGACCCCCACTGCAGGTGATCTCTGCATCTCCTTGCAGATCAAGATGGCAAGACCAAACATCTTAGGATCTTTTTTCATGGGTTAAATCATCTCTACTTCATTTCAAGGCTTTCTCAAAGAGTGATTTGGATGTGAACATTTCTTACTACAGGCAAAAATAATTGAATTGAGAAAGTCAGAGTGAGAGGCTGGGCAATTTCTTACCAGCACTGTAGACAGATTCAATATATTTTGGTGAAGGGTCTCAACGCTGTCTTGTCCTTCACAATTGTAAGCACTCAAACAGAAGCTTTTTCCGTTTTAACACATTTCTGATTTAAAATTCCCTCTTGGGCTGCAGCTTAGAGCGAGGTAAATTAGAGGAAAAAGCTGAGGAACAGTGGTGGCTTCAGTGCTTCTTAGCTGGTGAACATCTCCTTATAATTCCAGGGCTACAGCTGGTGCCAGCTTATACCCTCACTCAGGGGAGGGAAATCAGATTTGGAAAGAAAGATTAATTATTTTTTTTTTACAAGGGTATGTAGTGACAGGACAAGTGGGAATGGGTTTAAGCTGAAGGAGTCAGGTTTGGATTAGATATCAGGAGGAAATTTTTCCCTGGGAAGGTGGTGAGGCCTTGGCACAGGTTGCCCAGAGAAGCTGTGGGCAGTGTTCAGGCCAGGTTGGATGGACCTGGGATACTGGAAAGTGTCTCTGCCTTTGGAAGGGCAGGAATGAGTTGATCTTGGTGGAAGGGTTGGAATGAGTTGATTTTTGAGGTCCTTTCCAACCCACACCATGCCAGGGTTCTGTGACAGCTCTGGGGGGAATGGAGCCCACTGTGGCTGAGGCAGAAGCTGAGATAAGGGCTGATGCTGAAATGATATCAGTGGGCACTGGAATACACTGCTGGGTCCCTCCTGCACCTGCTCTGGCAGCACATGGAACCAGACAAGTCTTGCTGAGCTATGAGACAGCTGGACCACCACCCACAGGGGAAACCCACCAGTGGGACCGTGCATTTGTGGCTGGAGGGAGACAAGCAAGAACTCAGGTGGAGATCTGTGTGTAGACATCCCTGCAAGGCCGCCCAACAGGAGACATGGGAAGCAAGTCACACACTTCCCATTCACCCCTGGTCCACCTTATGAGGAACATGGGGACAGGCAACATCAGGAGAGTTACTGACTATCATCCTTCACCCTTCACATGACTTCAAGCGTTTTCCAGGAGTTGCTGGCAGTCCAATGTCAGTCTGGAGTAAAATTTGCCTTAATTTTCAGCAGGCTCCCATCCTCTTGCAGAGCTTGAGTGCTGCTGTAATTGGTGCTCTTGGAAGGAAAGCAGCAACAGCTCATTAGCAGCAATTAACACTCAGCTAGGGTCCCCCTCGGGCACTTAGTCAATGAGAATCTGGTGTGTGACACAGTTAATGTGAAAAGAAAAACCGAGGGGAGTCTGGAGAGCAAAGTGGGTAAGGGCAGAGCTGCTGGGCCTTTCATCTTGCTGCCCAAAGTAATGGCAGAAATAACCTAAGTGACAAAAGGAGGTGAAAAATGATGAGGTGTCTCCAGGCTTGGTGGCCTCTGCTGGGATGACCAAAGCTGTGATGTTAAAATGCACCTGATTAACTGGACACTTGATGGGCTTTAACGCAGGCTTAGCTGGCCTCCCTCCTGCGGCACTGGTGCTTAATTGGGTTAAGGCTGCTTGGGAGCCTCCTGCAGTTTAAGCCTTGCCTTCAAAAGCTGATCCAGATTAACCTCCCTAAAAGTCTCTGGTGGACAACCACAAGAAAGAAGGAATCACTCCGAGGTATCCCCAGGCACCTGAGCCTTGTCAGGAGATGTTCAGCTGAATGTCGTTGGACCTGAGAGCATGAAGGCTGTCAAATTGAGAGCAGGTGAGGCAGTGGGGTATCTTGGGGCCAGAGCTGACCTGCCTAGGCCTTAATCCCAATCCCAGATGGTAAAACAGCATTCCAATTAGCTGCTCCCTTCCCCTTCTTCCCCTGCTACAGGAAACCCTAGTAGGTCTTTCTTACTGTGAAAGAGGGCAGGAACAGGTAAAGTTATTGCAAAAGCTTTGCATACAACCTCAGGCCACTGATGCTGTTGCAGAGAACAGATTCAACTGTGTGGCAGTACCTGTCCTTGGTTTTCCTGCGTCTGGATTGAAGGCACTTGAGACAGTAGTCCATGTTCAGATTCAGGTGTTTATTATTTCTTATCAGTAAAACAGTCTCACTACTCTGAGTTGGGCAGCTTTTCATTAGAAGGCACAAAATGGCCAACAATCTCTTGTTACAAGGTCTTTTAAGACTAAACTATCCAATTAAGAACTGACACCTGGATTATTTTCCCTTTTTACCCAATAACTGATCCCACAGAGCCTGCAATGGGGACTTTTCTGCCCAATTACAAAATGCCACCCAAACCCATGAAGAAGAAACCCAGGATGACAGACATCCTGTGCCCTTCATCTTGCTTCCATCCACAACATACTAAAAATCCCAAAACCTAAATTTCTCACCAAGTGATGCACCTACACTGCTCTCTATAATCTATTGCACACTTTTGTGGATTCCAGTGTATCTTGAAGTCTGGGAAACTTTCTCCATGAATGAGGGTCAAAATCAGTGCACCCCAGAGCAGACAGAGAAATATTCCTGGTGCTCTGGATTTCCACTCAACTGGAGGTGGTGTCTGCTGCTTGTGGTGGTTGATTGTTTGCAGGGTGGATGGCAGCGTGTGTTTTCAGTGATTTTCACTGCCTGTGGAGTGGCAGAGGCTGTGTTGGTCCCATGAGGAATGCATGGCAAGGAGGTTCTCTGCTCAGAACCTGAGCTCTGGCTGCTTTTGAGCTCCCTGTGGCACCTCTTGGAGTCCTACTGGCATGTGCCCAAATATTGTCCTGCCGTATCCAAAAATCCTCAACTGCTGGGCTTGAGGCTTTAAAGTGATGAGGAGGGGAGTGCTTTGGAAGCACCAAAAGTGGCACTGGTGGGTTCACTGGCTTCTGAGCTTGCTGCTTCTAGTCTCTAGTACACTTGCTGGGACTGTGGGGGTGCAGTAGTAAACGGGATTTTTTTTCTGCAGCCTGATGGTTTGTTGGTGGATGCTTTAAAGTTTTGTGACTGCTTGGATTTGAGGTTATTGGAAAACTTCTCCTTTCCTTGTTCTCTCTCAGCTTTCCTATGAATTAACAGTTTTAAAACCTAGCAAAAATAGAGGGAATGTTTTTGGTAGAGCCCATTATATCAGGTGGGCAGGATATCTCCCAAGTCACTTGCTTGTGATGGGATTTGGAGGCTACACCCACGTAAAGGTGCCTCAGCCTACCCAGAGCCCTGGCTTGGGGGTGAAGACCTTCTTGGGGCTTTTGACCTTCTCAAAATGTTGGCTGGTATGGAGATAGATGTTCTCTGATTGGAGAGTATTTGGGATGTTACCCCTGCTTAGTTGCAGGAGCCCAGCAGTGGGATTTTGCTGCCAGTAGAGAGCACTTGGGATGGTGAGAAACTGCATTGCTGTGGCAGAGGAGGGGTTGGTGGGGCCTCCAGCATGGACACCCCCTCTAAGGGAGGCACACCAGGGCATGACTGAGCCCATCCAACTGTGGGATTGCAGAAATTACTTCTTTCCAGAGGGAAATAACTAAGTACTAAGGTGCTGCCATCCAAGGGCCTGTGCAGGCTCTGGGGAGCACTTTCCAGAGTGCTTTATGTGGTACCCTCTGGTGGGGTCAGAGCTCTGTTGTGTTACCCTGTGGGGCTGGAAGAGCAGCACAAGGGTGTAGAGGTGTTTAGCTGCAAGGGGAGGTTTCCCAGTCCCATCTGGTTGATGTGCACAAATCTTCCCTGCTTTTTTTTTTGGGTGCTAAATTAGGACATAAAATCACAATAATGCACTTCTTTTCTTGCCAAGGTAGAAAGCTCAGGGGTTAATTCCCAACAAGCCTCTGTGGGAGGATGAGTTTCACTCACTCCCAGCCTTCCTGTGAGCGCAGAGCTGCCCGGCAGCGAGTTCCTGGAGGAACCTGCTCGGTTCCCCGGGGGTGACCACATCTCTGTGGGAGAGGGAGAACATGATCTGCGTGTGAGCGAGGGCACAGCACCCCTGCCCCGTGGCTGTGGGCAGCCCGGGTGCTTTTGGGGAAAACATCTGTCCCAGATGTGAGCTATTGTTCTCGCAAACCCCGCCGACTCGGGGGCTCACTCGAGGGGGGCCGATTGTGTTGGGACGGCAATTGTGAAGGAACAGCGTGTGTCCCATGGCTGGGAGGGGTCACTCTTTGTTAGGCCTCCCCAGGGCTCCTCCTCATGCTGCTGTACCCTTGCCTGTGGGTGGGGGACCCCAGCGAGGCCCTGGCCAGGCCCGTGAGACCCCGGGAGCCGGGGTGGCAGGGGCTTGGCAGCCATGGGCAGGGACACCCGGCGGCCGGCGCTGACAGGGGCTCTGGGAGGATTCCATCTGCCTCGGGCTGGCAGCCTCAGCCACGGCCAGGGGAGTCACACTGCTCTCAGTGTAACACACTGCTCTTAGTTTGCCTTGGCCCAGCCACCACTGTTATTTAGGAAATCCAATTGCTCCCTTCCAGAGGGCAGTGGGGTGAGAGGGAGTGAGTCCAGCACCACCCAAACCAACTGAGATGGTGTGAAGCACAGGACTTGCTTTGGAGGTTTGAAGATGGATGAGGATGCTGAATGTTTGTGACTGTTGCCTCTCGAGGGCTGTGCTGGGGATGAGTGAGAGGCAGCCTTGGTTTTTGGGGTTTTTTTGTTTCTTTTTGCTGTTAACGTATGATTGTTACACTACAGAATTTCCCCAACGAATTATCTCATGTCCTTTTTATATCTGTGAGGAAGGCATTTTTAAAATACTGGTTTGTGCACTTTGTGCTCTGGCTGGGACACCCAGTTGCCTGGATCTAAAAAAAGTTGGAGGCTTGGGACTTGGTTTTACCCTAAAAAAAAAAATAAATATATGCATATGAAAAGCAAGCTGGAGGTGTTTGGCTTGAACAGATTTGTTTTCCTCTGTCTCAATCCCTTTCTCTACCAATATCATGGTTATAAGTTTTTGCCCTTCAGTGAGAAGTTTAGGGTGAATGTTTTGGATCTTGGACATTGCCATCATGGTGAAGAGTGCACAAGGAGGGGCTTATTGACCACAGGGCTGTGTGGTTCCTCTTCAGCAGTTAGCTTAATGCCCTGGGAGCATCATCCTTGCTCAGCAGATTGATCCACTGCCTGCCTGCTACAGCATCCTTATCCTGCCAGTGCCCAGGAATCTGAACTGAAGTGACAGGCCAGGGACTGGAAGGGTGGCACCCTGATCTTCTGCCACTCTTTTATTGCCTATGCTGCCCTGCTGGTGGATGGGGATGCCCATTGCAGCTGGCTGCAGGCTCGTCTGGCACCAGCAGAAATCCTTCCCCAACCTTGCAGTGTTTGTGGTGCCTTTTCTGGTGCCCTGCTTGTCAGTTTGAGGCTGGATGAAGAAGAGAGACTGATTTTTTTTTATTTTATTTTTAATTTTTTTCCCTCTCCTTATCACTTTGGCTGTTTCTGGAGATGGCCTCAAGCTCAGGGTTTTGCCTTTTGCATCCATGCAGAAACCAGTTTGTGGTCTGGCCCCTCTTTGCCAGCCATGCCTTCTGTCAGGAGGTGACCAAGCTGCCTCCTGATACACCTCAGTCACCTATGTTCAAAAGCCATAAGGCCTCCCTGAGCCAGGAACATTACTTTGTTTTAAGCAAAAAGTAAGATAACTGATTCACAGATCTGTTCTTGTAGCTTAGGTGGGACAAGGCTGATCTGTACAACCTTAGGCAAAAAAAGACCTGTAAAACTTTGTCCTGGCCCTGGGGTGTTTTTTCTCATTTTGCTTAGAAACAAACAATCCAGACAGAAAGGGAATCATCCCTGACTTTGTTTGGCTTGGAACATGCTCTAGAATAACTTGCCACTGTTGAGTTCTGCCTCCCAAAACCACACAGGGCTGCAAACATATTTCTCCATTTCCCCTGCTGCTTCTTGCTTGCCCTGTCTCCCACACTCTGTGTAACTCCAGCCAGCATTGGCCTTGCCAAAGGAAGGTGAGTGCTCACCCTGTGCTGTGGATAGCAAGTTCTCCCAAGCTGTTGGTGGGTGCTGGAGCTGGGATGCTGCCTCAGCTGGGCTTTGGAGGGCAAGGCTGGACTCCCCTCCTTCCCTGAGCTGCTGCTTCACTGCCTTTCTCCCAGGCAGAGCTCTTTTTCATCCCCTCCATGGTTCCAAACTGGATCTTTAACTCATTCTTTTGAGTTTTTTTGACTAACTCCCTGCAACTACAGCTCTTTCCGTGTTGTCAAGGATGATATCTCAGAGAAGCTGTGGCTGCCCCATTCCTGGAAATGTTTAAGGCCTGGCTGGACAGGGCTTGGAGCAGCCTGGTCTAATAGAAAGTGTCCTTGCCAATGGCAGAGGGGTGGAATGAGATGGTCTTTCAGGTCATTTCCCATGGAAGTGGGAGATGCCTTACTGGGGTGGAAGCAGGTGGGGAGCTGGAGTGTTTGTCTCCTTTGCTTATTCCAGTGATGGGGACAACAGAAGAAGCAACAGTCTGTGGCTCTGAACTCTCTTAAGTGCTGCTTCACTGGGTTTTTGAAGGGGAAGGTTAGAGGGATCAGGAGAACAGATGTCCCTTTGAAATTCGGGAATTTTCAGGTCCTTGAGTTTTTTTCTACTTTATTCTAAGGGATCTTGCCATGACCCTCACCCAACCCTGCTGTACTGCACACCTGTCCTTGGATCTCCTCTTTGTGGTCACTGAACCCACAGTTTGGTTTCAAAAATGTAAAAATCTTGAGCCTCTGTGTTCCTGCAGCCTCACAAAAAAGGCAGCCAGGAAGGAGCTGCTCCAGTGATGGGAAAAATGAGGAATAACTGCAGCCTTGTTCTTGGTAGACCTTGGAGAGCTTTTGGGGACGATAACCCTTAATACATGCCCTAGTTGGAGCAGGGGGGCTTCAGTCAGTGGAATAAATATCAGGGTTTAGTCTGTCCATTGCTTCTTAGCAATTAGTGCATTCCTTTGGAGTTTGCTCCTGTTGATGTCTTTGATATGTGTCAACCCCAGACAAACCGAGATTTCTGCCTGGGAATTTCCCTGAAGGGTTGTCAGCTGGGACCCTGTAGGTTGAGTTTTAACCCAAGAGTCTGAGGCACACATGTCTTTTGAGCTCCCAAGGAGTTGTCCTGTGAGCAATGGGTGCATCATCGGTGAGAGATGGTCCGTGCATGCTCCGCTCCCACCGTGGAAGCATCTGGGGCCCCGGCTGTTCTGAGAGCTCTGCATCATTGCCTGGTCTAATGAAAGACATCCCCAGACCCTCCTGGGGCTCAGATGGGCCATGTGCTTCAGGATGATCTCAGCCATGAGGAAATGGTGAGCCTCTCCGAGCAAGAGATGGCCGTGATTCACTCGGATAGAAATAGAAAAGCCAAGCACGCAAATGGAGACTCCCTATTGACCAGGTTCCTGCCATTTAAATGGGTTTTTACTACCTATTCCAGTATTCATTTGAAAATCACATGCATTTACTCATACACACTACAATCAGATTGTTTTTAAGCCATTAAGGCCCATTGGGTCAATAACCAGCATTTTCAAAAATCTATTAAATTCCCATTTCCGTGGAAATAGAGCTTTTACAATTGATCATGGCTACTGACTCCCATTAAAATAAACCCTAAATGCTATCAACTCCCCCAAGATGTAGAGCACTAAAAGACAGTTTGCCAGGCCAAATTTATCCCAGGGGGAAGTTGATGGCCCATTATGCTTAAGCAACATGAGAATTGTCATATAAGTCAGGAAGTTTATGGGACTTGCATGGATTTGTCTTCCCTGAGGGGTGAAAAGGGAAGGTTCATGGGTTGAATGACTAGTGCTAACACAAGCTCAAAGCCAGACTCCTGTAGATTTTTGGGATCATTTAGCCTATTTTGAATTAAATTTCAAGTGTGTCTAGAGTTTGGTTGTTTGGCAGAAACAAATGATGCTTTAGGGCTGAAGTGCTGTAAGAAATGCTCAATTTGTGGACCAAACGGTGGCACAGGGTTTTCTATGTTGATTAGGTCTGCCCAGCAGAGGTGCTCCAGCCCTCTGATCACCTCTGTGGCCTCCTCTGGTCTCACCCTGACAGGTCCACATTTTCCTTATCTTGGTAGCCCTAAATGCTGCTCTGGACCACTGCAGGTGGGGTCTCACAAGAGCAGAGTAGAGATGAATGGGCAGTGGTTTCCAAGACATGCACCAAGGTTGGGGGAAGAGCAGTGCAGAGGGAAGGGGTTCCACATCTTGGCTTGGCAGAGGAGCATGGGAGCTTTGTGCTGCAGCTGTCCTTTCAGATTAGGGCTTTGCTGCTTGCCCTCTCTGAAGGCAGCAGCAGCTCTCGGGCTGCAGGCTCGCCGCCGGCGTCAGCCCGAAGCTGCCGTGCCCCTTGCAGGAGAGGTCAGGCAGTCCCTGCAGAGCCAGAGGCCAGGCTTCCCTTGTTTGTCTCCCTTCATGCCTCCTTCAATCAGCTTCAATCTGCTCCCTCCCACAGCCCTGGATTTCTCTGCTGTGTGTGCCTGATCCAGCACTCCTTCCTGCTGCTGTCTCCCCAAGACCTCTCTTGTTGGGGATGATGGCTGTGCTATGGGGCCATGTCTTGATGCTGCCGTGAGGCCACTCGTGGAAAAGACACCCCTTCCCTTCCATCATGGATGGTATTTGTGATGGGAGTGGAGGAGGCAATGGAGTGAATTGGTCCTTTCCTCCCTAAGAGAGTTTAATCTGAGGCAGGTGGAGAGGAGCGTATGGGTTCCTGTTCCTGGGTGGAATGTAGACAGCTGTCCCTAGAGCAAGTGTTGTGAGACTTTCTCTTACAATGGGCTCTGTGTCAGGCAGCAGGACCACTTGGGGTTATTGGTGCTTGGCCTTGGTGCTTTTTGCAGAGCAGGACTGACTCCTCCAGGAGCTTAGGAGAGAATGACTACAGGTCTAGCCACAACCATCAGCTTCAGCTTTTTTTTTTTTTAATTTTCTTTTTTTTTTTTTGGAAACTGAAAAGCAACTTGAACATAATGCTGGTATCTCAGTCCCAATGAGTATGTCTCAAAAAAACCCCCCTTATTTCCTCCAAAGGTATGCTAGGGCTGGTGGTAGGTCAGTACTATCTGGGAAGCCTACACAGACACATAGAGATGTGCTGGGATTCCCAGCACAGCCATCCCCAGAGGCCCTTGGACAGGCTGTGGTGCCCATTATGTGCATGGCAGCAAGCAGCTGAGTGAGGCAGTGAGCCAGCCCTGCCCTCAGGGTGCAAATATCACAAACCCAGTGTTTTTCTGTGATCCAAGCATTTGATGCACATGTGCCCCCCGTTGGCACTGGTGTCCTGAGGGTGCCCACTATGGTGTGAGAGCACAGCTGGGGGTTAACCTCTCCTGAGGCTTATTCTCATGTATTCAGCACAAGTGGGGGACCATCCTCAGTTCAGACCCTAAAACATGAGTACCAACATGCAACCAGCCTTAAAAATGATCTCTGCCCTCTTGCCCTGCGTGTAAGCTGTCAACAGAAGTATAACAAGATGCAGAGAGGAAAGCAGCATGTGGTAGAAAAGCAAACAGTCTCTGGGCAGGCTGATAGGGAGGAATTAACACAGCTTTCCTCTAAAGCCAGGTGTCCTGCTCTGATGCCAGAGGCAAAGACAACTCCTTGATGCCTGACTGTGGCTTTGTTCTGTGTCAAGGAGAACTTTGAATGTATGGAAGTCAGCTGTGATGATTGTGGAAGTCCTGTCAAATGCCTCTGAGTCAAGATCAGAAGGGCTGTCTCCAAGGGACTTACTACAGTAGGGATATGCCATTGACCTCCAAACCAAGATGATAAGGCCAGCAAAGCAATATTTGAGTAATTTAAGCTCTGAGTCATCAGAACTTTGTTCTTCTGGGTGACTTCAATTACCCAGATATCTGTTGGTGGGATGATACAGCAGCTCACAGATCATCCGTAAGTTTCCTGGAATGTGTGTAGAGGACTGCTCCTCGCACAAGTGTTGGATGTGCCAGCCAGGAATGAGGCACTGCTGGACTTGCTACTCCAATCATACCTGGCTTGTAAGAGCTTGGCTAGTGATAGTCTTGCCTGCAGTGATCACAATATTGTGGATTTTGGATTCTGCTGCAGTGCTGGTGCTTAGTGCTAAGACAAAGGTTTTAGATTTTTGAAGAGTAAATTGCAGCTGGCTCAAAGCTCAGTTGGGAGGGATTCCCTTCCATGCAGGCTAAAGGAGTGAGTGCTGGGAGTTTTCAAGAGCACTCTCCTAGAACCCCAAAAACAGTTCATCCCCTTTAAAGGTAAGATAACCAGGTGGGAATAGGACTTTAGAGAGAGGACAACCCAATGAAACAAGTGTTTCATTGTGATCCTTGTTCACCCTCTCAGACATCTCTGCAAGTACCCTATCAGCTGTTTTCCAGTCCTTCTCAATCCAAGGTGGCATTTGCCCTGCAAATGTATTACATCCACTGAGTTTTATCTATGAATATTTTATTTCTGCACTCTTCCCGTTTGCTTTTTGCCCCCTGCTCTATATTCCTACATCCCACACTTTTGGAGTTGGGACTTGCCACCTCCCCAGTGGTCCCACTGTCGTCCACCCAGTCCCACTGACACTTCAACCCCCATCCAACTGCCACCTTTGTTTTTTTGGTTTTTTTTCTTTCTTTTTTTTGTCTTTATCTTGAGCTCTGCTCCACTACCATGTAGTTAAACTTGGAATAGAGGTAGGGACCATACTGTAATTTTGTCCAGGGATGCGTCTCAATTACACTGAGCTTCAGCTCCTCAGCAGATCTGCTTCTTTCC
Organism: Geospiza fortis; assembly: GCF_000277835.1. Lineage (NCBI taxonomy): Eukaryota > Metazoa > Chordata > Aves > Passeriformes > Thraupidae > Geospiza > Geospiza fortis. The sequence continues at coordinate 273,041 of NW_005054560.1, read as the reverse complement.
TCTTTTACCCTTATTTCTAAAAGGATCTTTAACTCTTTGTTTTACTGGAGTCAGCTTCATTTCAGGGAATTCCATTTCCCTGACAGCTGTGATGCAGCAGTGTCTGCTGGTCAGTCCTGGTTTTCAATTCTTCACTCAAGACCTGTGTTCATCCCTCATTTAAGTTGATCTGAATCCACTCATTACAAGTAAGGCCAAGTTTTCTCTCTCTCATCTGCTTTTTCATAATTTGTGCGCTGCTTACCAAAACCAGGTCTAAAATAGCATTGCCTTTGGCTGATTCAGTGATGATTTAGTGAACAATCTTTTAGCCAACACTTCCAGGAATATCTAGGCCATGCCATTGTTAGCAGCACTTATTTTTCAGCCTATCTCAGGGCAAAATGCCCTGCAGGCTTTCTGGTCTAACACTGATGTCAATGTATTTCTTTCCCAAATCTGACCTCAAGAAAAGTTGCGTACTGCCCTCTGACGTAACAGAGCTGTGTGCTAGCAATCTGCAGCCCTCTAGCTCCCTTTCCCCTGTAAATAAATCTGTTGTGGAAGGGTCACAGCGTTGAACTACAAGGTGTCTTTTTGATCCCATCTGCAGCTTTTGCCAGTGCAGCTCTCTGACCCTTCAGCATCTGCTACTGCTTCAGTCCCATGCTCACACATGGAGGTTGAGAGCTATCTCTGAATCCAACAGGAATGGCTCATTCAAGAGGGAGCCTCCTGGTCCTGAAGGATCCTGTTTTGCCCTCTCACCCTCTTTGGCATATTGATACTCAGCCACCCATGCAAAACTTTAATTGTCCTGCCAGTGATGGCTGCTCTTCTACTTGTGCTGCCAGTGCCTCAGAGGTGGATTTTTCCAGGCATGTCCGAGAACTGTGTGATATCCTCATCCCTTGTGGACTCAAATGCTCTTTGGCTGGAGTCCAGCACCCAGTGAAGTTGATGAAAGGCTCCTGAGCACTACAGAGGGTATTATTCCAGCAGTGTTGTGCTTCCCGTGATCCCAGGGGAATGTCTGGCTCTTTCTCAGCCTTCCCTTCCCATCTTGCATGTGTTTTGTATCTGGCTGTGTTACCAAAGCCTGTCCAGATGAGAGTCATTTGGATGTTACTGCCTTGTCAAGTTGTCATGATGCTGGCAGAGAATGTTTGTGGCGTACCAGCAGCGTGCTGGACTGGAGTCAGAGCTCCCAGACATGGTCATGGGGATGCAAATAGTCTCAGTAAGTACAGAAGGACTTAAAAACACAGCATCCCCCCAGCTGTTAATGCCAGAACTTTTGGGGCAGGTAAAAGTGTGCCTCACCCAGAGTGTGAGGCAGCTGCAGTTATGAGAATGACCATCAGCCTCATGTAGAAGCAGAGCAGGTAACTCATCTGGGCTCGTCCTCTGTGCCAGGGCCACACCGTGTTTATGCTGTGCTGGTGGGCTTTGTCTGCCTGTGGCAGGCAGGAAGGGGGGCACGGCTGAGGTGTGATGAGAACAGGGATGAGGGTTCCCAGGTCCTAGCAAGGAAGATTCATTTATGTAAGCAGAGAGCCCAGGTGTGGAGCCCCACCTATTTAGACCCTCTGCTGAAGATTCACCATGAAGAGGAGTCCTTTGGTGGGCCAGAATGGAAGATATCCACGTTGGCTCACCATCTGGGGGAGCATCTCCCTTCACAGATGAATTTAGAGAGTCTGCTCTCCCAAAATGTTCGCACCATTTGGATCAGCACCTGTCTTCATGGACTGAGCCGTGGTTCAGAGATAAGGTTGCTGTGTTTGTCATTAACCCTTTGCAGCCTTGGCGAAATGTTTTGCTCACATGCTAAAAATGTTATTGGCAGACTGGTGCTCATTTCTGGGAAGTCTGAGGGATTCCTCATTTGTCAAGCAGAGGTTTGGGGGAAAAGGGAGCCTCTCTGCTTGCAGGAAGTAGGAAGAGGAATTTCCTTGCAGTGGTTGAAAAACATGAAAGCAGAGCCAGGAATCCCCTGTGACTTCTTTAGGCTGTATGGTTAGCTGGAGCTGGCTGGGTCTCAAGTATTTTCCAGTTGTCCATGGAGGGCACTTGGACAGCTTCCACCCAACCCCACTCCCACATCCCCTCTGAAAGGTCTACAGGGAAAAGACTCCTATTTTTGAATTGCAGTGGAATTCCTGTGGCATTACATGCTGCACCCTTTGCAGTACCCAGAGAATTCAGTTTGATTTGTGGTACTGCAGGGGGTATGTGCTGGCTTTGCTTTTCATTTGGAGGTGCCATCTTTTGTGTTTTGCTCATCATGGCCACTGTGGCCCCAAGGCTTCCTGTTATGGTGTAGTTGTCACTAAAAAGTGCCACTCTTGCCCCTCTTCTCCCACATCAGGCTTGTTTGACAGCTTGACTATGTTTTCTGCTGGCAGATCCTCTCCTCTCTTCCACTTACCCACCAGCAATGGTCCTGTTGTTGCTCCCAGGGACTTGTGCTGGAAAAGCTGCAACAGCTCTGTCTCTCCTGGGTACATCAAGTATATCCTTTGACCAAGCCAGCTTAGAGCCTGACTTACAACCATGGTTAGGAAGGTGTTGTCTCCCCCGTGGTCAGGACAAAAGTTTCCAGAAAAGCATAAGAAAACAATGTGACTTCTCCAGGGAAGTCTGGGATCACAGGTGGAGTGCGATTTGTCAGCTGCTCAGAAAGGGAGCTTTGGTTTTTAGACTTTAATAAGGTAAGGTCTAGTGCAGTGAGAGCTTACCATGCAAATCTACTGTCGTTTGATGACTTTCCCCCTTGGTAGGAAGGGGTGACACAGGGAAGATGGAGCAGGACTCCAAGAAGACAATTGTCAGGAAGCAATGGACACAATTGGGTATGTAAGAAATTTGGATTAGATATTAGAAATTATTTTTAACTTGAGGATGCTTGAATAAGTTGCCCAGAAAGTTTGGGAATCCTCTGTCCTTGTGGCTGTTCAGGCCCCAGATGACCTTGAACAATGCGATCTAATTAGATCTGGTTTTGAACAAGGAGGTCAGAATGGCCTGTGGAGATCATCTCTGATTGCAGTGGAGTCTCTGATTCTGCTGTTCTGTGGTGACAGTCACTAAAGCTGCTCCATCTTCTTTTCCTTTTTCCAGCAGCAAGAAGCACCAGAGGCCCCTCATTGACAGCCCCTCATTATGTCCCATACAAGTAAAACAGGATGCAGTGTGGTGCCTTAGTGTCAGGTCATCAAACAGTGTCATTCAGCAGAACTTCGTATCTTTATATAGCCAGTATCACCTGTTGTAAGGGAATCCACCATTTCTGGGCTCACCCCTTCAAATACCATTGTTTTGGATGGTGTTCATTCCCATACTCATGTCTAATAATGTCATTCCATAGCCCTCCCATCCCTAATCTCTCTCTACTGTTGCACATACTCGTCTTGCAAGCTTCACTCTTCCAGGGCTGCAAGTGCTCCCCCAGCCCCAGGTGGCATCACCACACAGCTGGCTGCTCTTGGATGCCCCTGGAAAAACATTGACTTTGAATCTGGCAAACCTGATGTCCCATCTCTATCTCTTCTGTCCTCTGCCCTGTTCTTTGGGGTTGGTTTGTGTTTTGCTTCTCAGTGGACAGCTGTACCTTCGTGTATCCATCTGTCCTTCCTTTGTGCTTCCATGTTGGGTTGCAGTGCCCATTCTGCTGTAAATATCACCTAGTTTGGAATACTCTAGTCTTGTAGGCATTGGAAAATGATTTGGGAAGCAGAGGAGAGTGCTGTCATTTAGGCTGGTGAAGACCAAAGGCTGCTCTGCCTTCACCTCGGTGAAAATCACAGAAGCAGAGAAGGAGAGGGAGAGCCTAACCTTAGCAGGAAGCAGAAGGGTCAGATGCCAGCTGGATGCTCCTTGTCTGACCTGAAGATGCCAGCAGGAAATGTAGTTTGGGGGGAATTGGAGTTGCCCATTCTAGAATTGTTCTGCTCACATCTTTGGGGATGTTAGCAGGATATTTGTGCTTTCTGTGCCATAGCAGGTGAAATTAGGGTCCTTTCTTCTCCTTGCCTGTCCAACCCACCTGAACAGCTCTCAGTGCTGGAGCTGCTCCCTCTAACCCTTACACATCCCTGAACCATCCAGATCTCTCAATGGAGGAAATTAGTTATTTATAATTGAGCCTTGACAAAAAATGTTGCTAATGTCAAGGGAATGGCAGGCGACAGCCAGAAAAACATCATGTCTCCAGAAGAGGGACTGCAGGAATATCCCTCTGAATAGGGCTGACGTTGGCTCTTGGAATTTGGACAGCCTGGAAGGCTTTGGGGCTATTTTTCCGAGATATCATAGGTCAGGAATTGATGCTATTTTTAAGTCTGTGTCCCCCGAGCAGCTTTGATGAGTGAAGGAGACTTTCTCTCCCCCCTCCCCCTCCTTATGCTCTATTTCTATGAAATTTTTGTTTCTATTCCTTCCGAGTCATGCCACAAGTATGTCCTTCAGGTCTGTTTATCCTTCTCACTATCTATTCCTCCCGGCCTGCTCCCGTCTTGGTTGGGTTGGAGGGGTGGCGTCAGCGTGGCGCGTGTCTGGGATGCTCAGGCGAGACATCACAGGGAAGGGATCAAGTTCTCCTAATTTGTCCTTTCCGGTGGGGAGAGTTTTCTCTCCACAAGCTGATGTGGCTGGGGAAAGTGTTCTGGGAATGCTGCTTTGTGGTGGGAGATCTCGGGCCTGGTGAAGACAAGCTGGTCATCTCATCTCGCCACATAGCCCAGCCAAGATCTGTCTGAAGTAACTGAATCTTCGGAGCTCCTGGGAAGATGGGTGAGATGCCTCCAGCCTGGGATGGTCTTTTGGCGCTCACTGGTAGGAGAGAGGCAGCCAGAAGACCCTGATTATCTGACACCTCCCAAGTCAGCAGTGGCTTTTGAAAGCCTCTGCTGTTTCAGGTCCAGGGAAATAGCCCTTGGGTTTACCCAGCTCTGTTCCACATGCCACCCTGCTCTAGTTTATTTCTGGAATCCTTTATTTTTTTCATTTTTTTCTCCTTCTCTTCAATTTGCTGTAGCAACCTCTTCCTTTCTAAACAAGCCTGTTGGTGTAACAGCTTGACTAGGGATCTTGCCATTTCAAACAAGAAAGGAAAGAGGTTTCCTTTCTCACTTCGCATGCCTTCTTCCCCTTAGCCCATCCTCAGCTCCATCCTCCTGTCTGTCATCCCATGTAGTGAGGAATGCACTAGTGGGCATCACTGCTGAAGGATGCCACCAGAAGCAGCTTGTTCAAACAGAGCTGGTGTTCCTTCATGGTGAGCCCAGTGTAAAGAAGCAGCTGTGCTCCCTTCATAATCTCTCCACGCAGCTCAAAGATGCCAGTTGCTCCTGGAAGCATGGGAATAAGTGAAATGCTTTCCGCCACCTTAATGTTGCTGTTGGCCTCCTGCTGCAGGTTTAGTCATTCTTATGACATATTTCCACAATGGTGTGTTTCCATCATCATTCCACAGTGATGTATTTAAAGCCTTTCCATGAGTTGTTTTATTTTTTTTCTTGCTCAGAATCTCTGAAATGAATGGCTTCACAAACTGTGGGCCAGGGTCTTCAAGTTTTGAAGACTTAGAGACAAGTCATAGAAATGTGGGGACAATGTCTGCTACCTGTCCTAAGCCTGTCTCAGCCCATGAGGCGAATGGCACAGATGGTGGAAATGGTAGTGCTTAATTTATAGAATCATAGAATATCCTAAGATGTAAGGGACCCGCAAGGATCATTGCAGTCCGTTTAAAAGGGTACCTGGCATTTGCAGCACAGTCCAAGACCTTATAATTCCATTTGCTATTATTATTGGAATTATTATTGCTGATATTAGGTTAGACTTTGATTGTTTTGCATAGCTGAGGACATGAACTCCCTAAAGACCAATGCTGGGACTGTTGATGTTCTGGTGAATGTGATACAGTCTTTTGACCTGTGCAGAAACACTCACATAGAGGGAAGAGTGAAACCTAAATTTCCTGACTGCTACCCACCTCTCCCAGCCCATTACCTTCCTGTGGCCTTTAGAAATGGATGTCTTGGATATCACATTCCTGTGTTTTTTCAACTCTTTATTCCCAGCTCTGAAGAGAGGAGGAGAGACAGCCAGCAGTGTTGTCAGGAGACTTTCCCCTTTAAACTTGCCCTTTGATGAATCTGGCTCCAGAGATTACCCTCTCCTCATTAAGCTTATTTTGGGAAATCTTGTTTTTTCCTCTGCTGGCTCCTCTAGACATCCCAAACCTCATCTGAAAGATCCAGATCATGAGTAGAGGGGGCAGTCTTCTCCAAGGTCCATTTTGAGCAGAGCTGCAAGAAATGTTTTTTAGTTTCTTTTTTTTTTTTTCTTTGAGCATGTTCCAAGATACCTTTTGCTCATACTCTTCCTTGTGCAATTCCCTGGGATGTGTTTTGATGAGAGATGTGCCTATGCACTGCTGGGACACCCTTGTTTTTACCACACACTGCCGTCCATAGATAGACTAGAGAAGCTGGAGAAGACACTTCCCAGCCCCAGCTGACAAACCCTCTCTGCTCCCAACAGTAAGGTGTGATGTTCATTCCTGTCTTGCCCTGTATCAGGGGCAACCCCTGAAAAACCCTTGTTAGAAGCAATTGGAGTTCTGGATTAATTCTTCTCTCCTTGCAACTCAAACTCCACTTTTCTGATGCCAAACCCCCTCTCTTTTCCCTCGCAGGACCAACCTCTGCATTTGCTTCCTCCTCTCATATTTTCTCCTCCTGTTTTATCATATTTTATTACTTATTCTCATATTTTGTGTGGCTTCTTTTGTCACCGTGGTTGGAAAGCCTTGTCTGGGATGAGAACTCACCAACAAAGCCACTGTAATGAGCAAAACTTCTCCAGGCTTGCATGAGTGCCTTCCACCCACACCCAAACCCCTCACTACATGAACTTGCACCTTACAGAGCAGAGTTTGCAGTGTCACGGGACATCCTGTGGAAATAGAGAATATTTCAGTGCTTTAACACGCTCTTGGTTTCAGAGTTGAGGATGTCTCCAGGTCTGGTCCAGACACTTTTCCCTGGGAAACAAAACTCACCAGCCCAGGTTCCTGATGGCAGATTGCAGGAGACACTTGGCACTGTCAAAGCAGCCCGAGTTGGCACTGGTGGCAGCTTGGGTCAGGGGAGCATCCTGTTTTCTGTTCCCCTTGGGATGCCTGTTGCAGCTGCAGTGTGCCTGGAGCTCTGGGCTTTGTGGTTTTCAGAACCGTAGCAGACGGCCAGCCACTCAGCACCACAGGCCCCTAACACCAACACTGCCCCTTTTCCCTGGGAAACAAAACTCACCAGTCCGGTTTCCTGATGGCAGATTGCAGGAGCCACTTGGCACTGCCAAACCAGCCCAAGTTGGCACTGGTGGCAGCTTGGGTCGGGGGGGCATCCTACGCAATGCGGAATTTCAGGAGCCAGCCGGCCACTCCGGGCCAGAGACCCCCAAACACCAATGCTCCATTGTAGGATGTCTGTGAGTGGCTCCCACTTTTCCTCCTCGCTCTGTTTGGAATGTGTGATGAATATTTCCTCTCTTTTGACCTTTCAGGGCTTACATGAGCGTGAAGGAGCTGAAGGAGGCTCTGAAGCTGAACAGCACCCATTTCCTCAATATTTACTTCGCCAGTTCGGTGAGGGAAGAGTTGGCTGGTGCTGCCACTTGGCCGTGGGACAAAGAGGCCCTTAGTCACCTGGGTAAGTAACTTATCCCATTCCTGGGGTCTCAGATTTATTGGTTTTCCTCTCTCTTCCTCGACTTGGCAAATAGAGGTGGATGTGCTGTGCCTCAACATTGCGTATGTTTCATGCGAAGGTCACGATAACAGGGTTTGGGTGTTCCAACAGCTGCTGCTGTAAGGAAAAGAGCTGCCTGTTCTCTGAATCCATGTGGTAAGGTTGTGAGATTACCCACTGACAAGGGGCTTCAACATTGTTATGAGAAACTTTTGATGGTGAAGGTAGTGGGGACTACAGGTTTACCATAAGTGCAGGTTCTGGAGAGAGTTCTAGACTCACATTTGGTTTCTCCTGGACCTTCCAGGTCTATCTTTTAGGATTCTGGAGACAGTGCACTTCACTCTGCAGCACATAATAGCAAACAGATCCAAACCAGAAGTGTCAGTATTTTCAGAGCTGAGATGGCAGATTTGAGCAGCTCCAGGGCTGCCCAGGCAGCAGCCAGAACTGGCCACTTCCGAGGCCAGCTGCAAGTGTGTGGATAACTATCAAATTTTACTGTGTTTTTATAACTTGGCCTACTACCTGCTGGAGGCAAGGTTCTCCTTGGCCTCAGAGGATTCAGGGTGGACCCTTAAGGTCATCAGTCCTCGTAGGCTGCAGAAGAGCCAAAACGTCTACTGGTTCCCTAGAATGTGGTTGTTTTGCGCATTTTCTGCTATTTCTGTTGTTTCTCTTTTTCCTGCCTCTCCTACCACCTCTTCAGTTGTTGGAGTTTTCTGGCAAAGCCCTTTACACTTTGCAGTCAAAGTGTCTAAAGTGTTTCTCAATAAGTAACTGGAAATAATTACTCCTGACACCTGCACAGCAGACCTAGACCTTCTGCTTTTACAAGTGCGTGATGTTCGACCCTGAAAAGTTTTATACTGCTGTTAAAGACCTGTCTCAAAGTTCCTTTGTGCCAGTTTCCCTCCCTCAATGAGTTTCAGGGCTGTTTTTTCAATAGCATATTGCTACAGCTGCTTGTTGAGGAAGGCAAATCTCCATGAAATTTATTCTTTCAGCTTCCAGAAATCACTTCCAAGGCTCAGCTTGACAATCATCTGACTGCAGCAAGTGCTTCAGCCACACACATTCCCCTCAGACCTCTCCCAATGGCCTGCAAGCCGTTGTACAGAGGGGTAATTGGGGTGACTGGTCTCATCAAAAGCCTGCGTTTAGCTCCAGTCTCTGAGCTTGTGTCCAGCCAGGGACATGAGAAATGGCACCATCTGCAAATGCTGGATCAGGGCTTTAGTGTGGAGGTTCAGGGGAAAAGGGGTGTTGTCTTGACTCTGGTGCCAGAGCTGTGAAGTATGAAGCTGGATCTGAACTTCTTTGTGTCTCTGGCATGAACTGAAGACTTTGGTTCAAGACTGTCCTTGGTTTTAGATTTAATGAGCTGGGGAGGGCGGGTGGTGGACTCTGTTCTCCTTAAACAGCGAGCTGCACCACATCATCATTTGCTTTGTACCATGCACAATGTATATTATTGTCCCACACAGAAGAAACTCAGGACTGAGGAGGCCATGAATGTGTGGCTTTTGACAAAAGCTCTCACAAGAGGCTGATGGAGAATTTGAGTAGATGTGAAAGGAAAGCCGTGAGTAAAGACAAGGAAAAGCCTTGGGAGGAGTTAATGGCAGTTTGTGAAAAATTCCTGAGCTTAAGGACCTAGCTATGGCCAGGGGTGGAGACAGGTCTATACACAAGAGAGGGGTCTGTGTCCAAAAAGACAGACTCCTTTCCTTGTGCTGAATCTTGCTAATCTCCTCTCTATCGTGACCTTAAAATATTAGGGTCAGCACACAAGACCTGCACCCCTCATACCTGTCTGCTCTCA
>NW_005054560.1:255155-263454 GCF_000277835.1 Geospiza fortis | reverse complement strand
GCTTTAGTTCTCTGCATCAATCAGATTGGTTCCTTGGCTTTTCTAAGAAGCCAAACCGCCTCTTGTCTGCAGAGAGTCTTGGTCAGATTTTTCTCTGCTTGTTTCTCTGAACTGCACTTTCTTAGATGTTTTCAAGAGAAGCATTGTGAGAGTTTGTCTTCTCCAGCTGCCTTCCCTTCAGCTATTTTAATACTTTGCCACAGCCCAAAGATCACTAGATTTATTGTTCTCCATTATCTCCATCTCTAGAAGTTGTTTAATCTGCCACCTGGATTTTAATCTCCTTATAAACCATTTTTTCATGATCTTTGAGTGTGTTTTTCAGGAGGGTCGACCTCACCTTCCTGTTGGTGTCATCACCTTCTGGAAGTCTTCAGTGAACTTTGTTTTTCATCCCCTTCTCTTCACAATGCTTCTCTGGGGCTACCAGAAATTACATGACCATTCATGTGCTGGTTACCTACAGTTCTATTGTTCTCCTCCAGACTTTTTTCCTGAAGAAACTTAATTTTCAGGCAGCCTTTTTGAAGGCTTGGGGATAGTTTACCAATAATACAGCCAACAACAACTACTTTCAATGAAGCATAAAAGACCATTACTGGCTTGGAGAGGCTGAAGTGGTCAATGAAATTTCTATAGACCATGTTTCAGCTGCTGTGGAGCTCCTAGAGAAAGACAACTTGCTGCCAGCAAGCAGCAGAGGTAGGTCTCAGGTCTGTTTGCACCACTCCCTGTGACTATACTGTCTGTCTCAGTCTTTCCACCATAATCAGAGTGAGCTCCTCACAAATTCAGATTTCTTGGAGTCTGGAATGAGTTTTCTGAGAACTTAGAAGTAAATATTTTTAACTACACAGCAGAAGGAGTTGAAGAAATTCCTTTAAAAAAAAAATCCGTAACTTTCTGCGGTGGAAAGCCTTGTTCAAAAAACCCAGTAATGTAATAATAATGCAGATGCTTTGAACTTCGTGTGTAGCTGCATGTGAACTGCATAAACGTGGTCAAAAGGCAAGGGAATGGTGAACATTTGATGTTATAAATACTTTCTGTAGTTATATAAGCTGAGGCCAGCTCATATATCTGGCAGAGGTCAGTGGATGCTGAAGGAGGGCCAGCCCTCCCATCCGAGGTACCTTAGGCAATGGCATCTTCCTGTCTGACTAACTGTCATGCATTTGTTCCATTCATTGCTCTGACTCAGTGTTTGGGGAAGACTGGCCCTGCAATGCAGGTTCAGCTTTGTGGTTCACTGTTTAAAGGTCCTGTGGTTACTTGGGAATGTCCTCTGGGATAGCTCTGACCTAGGAGCAGGTTGGCTTTTTTGGGACTGGCATGGGCAGGAGTCCTTCAGCACTGCCATAGATCTTGGCTAGCAGCAGAGAATGTCCTGGGAGCAGGAGCTTCCAGGGCTGTGTGAGTAGAGGAGGAGCACAGTCTGCACCAGAACAAATCTGATGGGCTGGGCATCTCTTGTTGCTTGATCAGAGTGGAGGCTTGGCCTTGGGGACATTACCAGCTCTGCAGCTCATAGGTCTGGCCTGGAGAGACAATGTGTTGTGGCCAGACCTGAATCTTTCCAGCTGCCTGGACTTGGTTGGGTGAGCAAGTCCAGAGAAGTCTCTGGTTCACCTGCCTTGCAGTACTGGACCCCCCTGATACCACAGGGATAGGGAAGTCTTCAGCTTTGTTGTGTGAATGCTGACCTTGTGAACCTCCTTAAGCTGATTGTCAGGCACTGAAAGCTCAGTTTAGCCCTTTGCCCAGGGCAGGAGGGGGCAGAGGTGAGAAGGGAATGCCTGATCTGCAGTGGAGAGAGAGGGGAGGGTGGTCCTGTTGGGATGTTGTGAACACTTCCATGTCTTGCCTTCACAGCCAGGATCCTGCAGAGGGGAAATAGAACTTCCTGGTCCAAAGCTGGGAGCACTCCCAGCTCATCAGGGAGCAGTGGGGACAGGGAATGAAGGGATAGGGATGTTCTGGAAGGCAGAGTTCTCAGGCTGTTTCTAATTCTGCCATTTAATTAGTTGTTAAAATGAGTACTAAAAATATGATTGTCCTTGTGGAGTGTGGGGGAGGAATGGAATAGGGCAAGCCAGCAGAGAGGAGGGGAGGGGACAGGGTACTGTGGCCTTGGCATCCTTCTCTTGTGACAGCTTTCTGCCCCCCTGTACTGGAATCCCATTTATTCCCCCATTGGGTTTCTGCAGGGAGGAGGGCTGGGCTGCCTGGTCCCAGGATGCCCTGTGCCCCTGGTGCTCAGCCCTTTTCCCTGTGGTTACTGCTGCAGGATGCATGCAGGGCTTTCACGTCTCATTTGCTTGTTTATGAACACTATTTTCTTTCTGTGTGCACATTCCTCCTTTCAGACCTTTGGGCAGGCAGCCCCCTGCCTTGCTCAGGCTTTGGTTTGGCTGTAGAGATGCCTTTTCTTTCTGTTCTCTCTTCTCTCATGCCCTGTTTTCATTGAAATGAGAAGCAGCTTTTCTTTTATGTGCCCACTGGGTTTCCCATTGATGGGATGCCCTTTGCTATCTATAGCATTTACTAGGGTGGTAATTGAGAGGGTGATGGCTTCCAGAAACCTAAGAGTTGACAGCACAGAACACGAACGTCCCAGAAGGATTTTCAGCCTCTGTGCCTTCTTGTCCGTCTCCAGGCAACTAAAGGGTCAAGAGCTGACTGATGGGATGCAAAGTCCTTTGCTCTCTTGTCTCACAGCTAGGAAGAAAGGGAATGCAGCTACTTTGTGTGACCCATCCTTTGCCTCAAGCCCTGGACAGAAGATCCACACTGTGGGAAGGAAGAGCAATAAACATGAATTTTGAGCTAAGAAACGGTGCCACTTGACAGGTCAGTGGTGCCTCTCAGCCCTTCCATGGGCCACACACGCAGGGTGCTCCGCAGAAGATGCCACCCTCATTTCTCCACCCCTTGTTGGAAGGGCTTGGGAGAATTGCTCAGGGAGTCTCTGAAGGTCCCTTCCCAGCCCCCAGCTCGATGTTCACCCAGCATGGCTCCCCCATGGGAGTCACAGACCTGCTGGTGCCTTGCCAGGGACACTGTGGTCTGAAGACAACCCTCTCTTGGAAGGAATGCCCTGCACTCGAGGACATGAGGTAGTCGGTAGTGCACGGAGCAGATTTCAAGCAGCCTGTGTGGCTGGAGACAGGATCACACTGTGGCCACCTGCCAGCTCTAACTTTGCTGGCAGGGCAGTGATCATCAGCAGAGATGCAGTAGCAGAGGCTCTGCCGTGAGGTAGCTGGCACAGTAAATCCTCCAGGGCCCTGCAAAGGAGGGAGCAAGCTGTGCTGGAGCCAACTATTCACCACACTGCCATCCAAGCTGTCTGGGTTAAAAGTAGTTGTGTAAAAACAGCCTCCTGAGGCATGGAGGGGTTGCCTGGAGTCAGCCTGGGCACATGCTGGGGTCTGCTTTTAGCACCCCTGTCTTGTTGATGCTTCCCAGCCCTTGCTCCTCCACTGTAAGGCAGCGTGGAAAAGTGGATGGAGCGTGAAAATGAGAAGAGAAAAAGGGGGGGAAATGGCCAGTGAAAAACCTCCAAACAAGGAGAAAAATGAAGAGATTCCAAAGCAATTTTAATCTGGACAAAATAAAGGAGGTGAATAAAAGGAGGCCAGCGAAGCAAATTTTTTTTGTTCTTGAGCACCTTCTGTGGACAGTTTCCTAGCAGATGTGGCACAGAGCCATCAGCAGAGGGTGTGCATCTCAGGTCAGGAGCTGGAGATGCTGGCAGTGAGCAAAGGGAAGGCTCTGTTCCACCTGGCTTTTGTCAGTATCCTTGGTCCTTGTTCTTTCCATGGGCTTGCAGAAAAGGAAAAACCACTTGCCCTGCAGCCACAGTTCAGCTTAGGGCAGGATGATCATGGGTCCTGTCCAGCTCTGTGCTGCTGCTCTCAGTATGAGGTGGCAGTTCTGGGGCAGTTTCTGGGGGACTTATCTGTGCCCATGCTCCAGCATCTTTGACAGCTGAACCTGCACCAAACTGGATTGGAGACAAACTGCCCCTCTTGTGTCCCCTTGAGTCAGGGGTTGGGGTAGCCCAGTGAAGGGGAGTAGGTTGTGATGATTTGTGAGGATCTTGTTAGGTTCATTTGCCCCTTGCTCACATGCAGACCCCTCTGAAGGGGAGGAAGAGATCTTCAGAAGCTATGTCTTGGGAAATCCCACTCTAAAATACACTGGATTTGGGTCAGGTTTGTGGTAGGATCTTAGTGGATTTGAACAATACCTTGTGAGACTTTTAGTTTACCCCACAGAGTCTGGTTTGGAAGTTGAAGCAATAAGTCATGGGTGATTTCTCAGCAGGGGCTGGAGGTAGTGCCCCTCAATCTCCACGTGGATTTGTGCTGAAACTGGCTTCTAGCTGGCACAGCTGAGTGTGTTGGGACATGGCTCATCACCTCATTGTCCTCACCTGCCATGGGAGCTGGCCTGCCTCAGACACCTGTCTGGGCCAGGGAAGGACTTATGTCCTCTGCTTCAAAAGATGATCTCTGTAAAGGCACAGCATGGCTCAATTTGGTGCTCTGGCTCCAATACTCCTTTGGATCTGTGTGATGCAGAGCAGACACTGAATTCCAACTGTGCAAAAAGATGCAGAGGGCAGCAGTAGCTGAAATGATGGAAGATGTTGAGGGGGGAATAGAGTGGTAGGAGGGGAAGAAAAACCACCCACCCTGCTCCAACTCAAGAGGGGAAAGGAGCCTCTTCCTATCCTCTAAGAGGCTGAATATGTCCATCTTTGTGTGTCCATCTTTGGGTCTCCATCTGGCCCCTCATCTGTGGCCTAGAAGCACAACGAGAGGAGTTTTACCTCTCACAGGTGAGTAACGACAGATGCCCCCTGTCCCTTTCTTGGAATGATGCTCTCTGTACTTGCAATTCCAGGTGGAGTTGTCCTCAACCCTGCTTACTACGGCATGCCTGGCCACACCAACACCATGATCCACGAGGTGGGGCATGTCCTGGGGCTCTACCACGTCTTCAAGGGAGTGAGTGAGCGGGAGTCTTGTGATGATCCCTGCAGGGAGACCACTCCATCCATGGAGACAGGAGACCTCTGTGCTGACACTGCCCCCACCCCAAAGAATAAACTCTGTCGGGATCCAGACCCTACCAATGACACCTGTGGCCAGACACATTTCACAGGAACACCCTTCAACAACTACATGAGTTACACAGGTAACAAGTAATCCTCGCTGGGAGTCACAAGGCTCACCTTCCTTAAAACTTGCTTTACCTCCATCAGTAGTGCCTTACCTCACTCCCTAACTGGCAGGGACCCTCCTGGTAGATTGGGATGTGTCAGGCAGTGCTTGCAGTAGCTGCTTAACTGCTTTCTTCCCTCAGGCTGTTTCTATCCATCCCTCTCTTCCTGCCAGTGGTGCTGGACATGCACCAAGGCTGTTCTTGTCTGTGTGTGCCTTTGTGCTCCAGTCCTGAAGCTGCTGCTGCTATTATTATTATTACTACTATTATTATTATTATCATTATCATTGCTTATTGTTTGTTATTATTTATTTTTGACCTCCTGAACCCTTTTGGCGTGGTTCCCAAGGCATGCTGCAGTGGGCTGGCGGTTCCCCTGCCATGCCAGGAGGAGCGAAGCCGGAGGAGCAGTTCCATGCCCTGGCTGACCCTCCTGCGGTGGCACTGCCCAGGTGCCGGTGCAGGGACCTGGAGCCGCTGTGGCAGTGCCATCTTGTGGCTTTGGGGACACACGACACCAGAGAGCCCCGGCAGCGCAGCCACCACGCTGGTGCCTCCCAGCCCTCCCTAGAAGCCCCCGAAAAAGTTTATCCAGGAGCAAGGGGTACACATTGCCGTGCCCTAACCCTCAGCCCGGCCTCTCTCTTGTCCCCAGATGATGAGTGCACCGACAGCTTCACCCCCAACCAGGTGGCCCGCATGCACTGCTACCTGGACCTGGTGTACCAGCGCTGGGGACACAGCAGGAAGCCAGCGCCCATCCCGATCCCCCCCATGGTCACCGGGCAGACTCAGCACTCCCTCAGCATCTACTGGCTGCCTCCCATCAGCGGCGTCCTCCACGAGAGGTGAGGCACTGTGCTCCTGGGCTTGCACAGGAAGGGACAAGGGATCTCTGTGGTCCCAGTCCCCTTCCCACCCTGCTGGTTTCCAGCAGAGCCCTGGGGCACCAGAGCCGGGCTGCTGCCGTGGCCCCCTGGCAGATGGGCTCTCCTGCGAGCTTCCCGCTCTCGGGGTGCTGGGAGGGGAAGCCAAAGAGCATCAGCAGGCAAAGCCAGCTCGAAAACCCCAGAGTGCAATCAGGGAATGAAAAATGAGCTTCATTTAGCACTTATTGTATGAAGTAGCTATTTACCAGGAGGAAATGCAGCCTTGTGGTTAAGGCAGGGAGCTCGAACCACAAGAGCTGGGTTTCGTTCCCAGCGCTGTCATGGACTCGCAGAGCAGCTAACTGGGGGTAAGTCAGGAAACTTTTCAAGCCAGAGAAACGATGCCAAGGAGCCAGAGCTGTTTGGCTGTTGAGGAATGCACAGCCACGAGTGTTGGGTGGATGTCTGTCTATTCCCCACTAAGGGAGCCACCAAGACCTGGAAACACCACCAGTGTCTCTATTCAGCAGCCCCTCGTACTAATATATTTCAGTTTCCACCAGGTTTTAGATGGTGAGACTTTATTTTTAGGGGCTTTTTTTTGCTTATGGGATCATAAGCATGTACATAAAGATCTTTTGAACTTGTTTTGAAGCTGCTTCATAAAGCTGTCTTTTATAATTAAAAGGAAAATGCTGTTTGATGGCAGCTGGGGCACTCTTGGGTCAGTGTTTGCTGACTTTTCAAAGAATGGGTCCTCTCTACAATGGCCCTTTTGCTCAGGAGTAACAAGAGCACATGCATGTCACCCCACAGACAGGAGAGGCTCTGAGTGCTGGGTAGCCTTGAGTCATCCAAATAAACCACTTTGTTGGGGAAAGAAGTGATTTGGGAGCAGGAAAACATGGGTCTAGAAGGGAGACCCTTTGGAGCCATCCCAAGTTGTCTCTCATAACTGTCTCAGGAGCTGATCCATTGTGGCAGACCTGAATCCCCTGAGAAGAACTGGTCAAGGAAAGTGGCTGAGGCTGGCCCTTGTAATAGAAAATAATATCTTTTCTGGAGAGCATGGCAATTGATATTATTGTGACTGGTTTGTATTGCAATAATGCTGAAAGCCAAAACCTGACTCTGGGCTTAGCAGAGAGCACCTTATTTGCACCCACTCTAGTCCAGAGGCATTGCCCTGGGACGTGTGGGGTCTGTTAGCTCTGACTGGCAGGGATGGGATCCATCCAAGACTACCCAGAGAGCAGGGAGGAGAGATTAAACCCAGCCTGTCCCATGGGCACTCGTATTTCCCTGTCTTTGAAGAAGCTGATTGCAAGCAGGATGATACACCCAGGGAGATTGAGACCTTAGCTCTGCTTCTCCACCTCCCTGTCCGGTGGCGCGTGGACACACGTGTCTGGGGAGTTGTCTGTTCCTCCTGAGCCATGGCAGGGTGTGTGCTGTGCCAGCAGGGAGCAGGACAGGCTGTGTGACAGCTGTGCTGAGGATGGCACCTTCCGGCAGTACGTGCACGAGGCCTCCTCCCCCCGCGTCTGCGACTCCTCCGGCTACTGGACCCCAGAAGAAGCAGAAGGTAAATGTCTCCTCTCTCTTCCTGTCGTGTGAGTCCTCAGGCAGAATCCTTCTGGTGCAAGAAAAAGAATTTTTAATTTTTTTTTTCTTTTAGAGAATCAGTTGTCTTCCCTTTGCATGGGTTCTGTAGAGCAGGAAGGACTTCTTGGTGCCCAGGAAAAACCTGGTAATGGCCAGATGGCTTTGGACAAACTGACTGGCACCCCAGGATTACTCCAAATCATTGTTCAGGCGTTGTTGAAAGATACTGACCAAAGGGAAAAGTACTTAACTGAAATCAGTCTTAAAATACAGATATTGGGACCTCATTCAAAACCTCAGGGACATGCACAGACTTCAATGTAGTCTTGTCCACAGAGAGCAAGAGGAGCTCTGTGCTGAGTCCCACTGAGTCTGTGCCAAGCCCTGGGCAGTCCATTCCTCCCTAGCCAGGCTAACAGCTGCTGGGCATTACAACTTCTCTTGTGCTGAGACCCAGATGTTGGTTTAGAGACCCACCTTGTGGGCACAGTGGTGACTTTCAGGGTCACACAGTTGCCATAGGAGCTGTTGGGCTTTTCTTGCTGCCTCAGCTCCTCCAAGGGCAGGGTAGAGGAGGAGGCAAGAGACCAGGG
>NW_005054560.1:245657-255118 GCF_000277835.1 Geospiza fortis | reverse complement strand
CCATGCAGAGCCAGGGGATGTGGTTCTGTGTGTCTGTAGTTATCGCAAGTGCTTGTTTGCTCCGATAGAAAGAGAGAGTTTGTGGGTTTCAGAAACTTTCAGACTTGTCTTATATGGGTGAAGGCTTTGAATTGGTGCTGGGCCCTAAGAAATGCTTTCAGTGGCTGATGAAGACAAGGGTGTTTCTACTACAGAATGATAAATTCCAGTGATCCTTTCTGGGTCTGAAAGGCCAGCACTCCATTTCTCTTGCTGAGTGCTAATCCACCATCAGGGGAGGCAGGCTGGGGCTCTGAGGTTAGCCTGGTTACTGTCCTGGAGGATCTTCTGGAAAAACAGCAGGTCCTGCTTCCCTGCTTTGGACCTGGCCCCTTCCTGGCTATGACCTGTCCTAGACTGTGCTTGTGCAAAGCTTCAGTCTCTGCTCTGCTTGGAGCATTCTGTTTCTGCACCTGTGAGGCTACAGAGCAAGCTTCACCTTCCTCAGCTGTGTCTAGTCCTTGGGTCTCTGCACTGTGTCCAGCTGCAGTGTGGATACCACTGTTCCCATTTGAGAGGGCTGTGGGTTGCCAGGTCTTCTGAGCCTTGTGCATATGTGCAAGTACCCAGGAACTGGGAGACCAGTGGGGATTATTGCTTTCCAGGATGTTAGGGCAGGTGCCACCAGGTCTAGGACATGTGGGTGTGCAGTTATAGCCTGGAGGTGCTAAAGCACCTACAGGGAAGATCACCCCTGTGGGTCTGCTGTGAAGCTAGCTGTCCCCAGGTTTTCACCAGCTTCCTCCCTGTCCCAGGTCCTCCAGACGTGGATCAGCCCTGTGAGCCCAGCCTGCAGGCCTGGAGCCCGGAGCTGCACCTGTATGACATGAACATGACGGTGCCGTGTCCCCAGCCGCACGGCTGCATCCTGGAGCTGCGCTTCCTGCACCCCGTCTACCCCGACTCCCTCACCCTCTGGACCACCTACCTCTCCACAGGCTCTCCCAAGGCACTGTCTGACATTGAAATCCTGACAGAGCAAGGGGAGTCCATCCACCTGGGCCCCCTGGACACCTTCTGCGATATCCCCTTTACCGTGAAGCTCAATATCCCCAAAAAGATGTCTGGAGTTAAAATCTACACCTTTGACGAGAGGATGGAGATAGACACAGCCCTGCTGACCTCCAGGCCCCAGAGCTCCCTGTGCTCTGCCTGCAGACTGATCCAGTACCGGGTGCTCCGTGACCCCCCCTTTGCAGACGGGTCCCCTGCCACCCCCCTGCAGGGACATCGCCACTTCATGGACACGTGAGTCACAGGCTGCTCTCTCTTGGGCTGAGTCTGGTTTGATTACCTCCTTGTGTCTTCTCCCTTTGAATCCCTGGATGGTTTTGCTTCTGTGTTGTTCCTGCTGTCCCCCTGCTCTGGGAATTACTGCATCCAGTGCCATTGAGCAAGGGTGTGGCACACCCACCCCAAGGCTAGCACCACCCTTGTCCATGAGCCCAGGTTAACTAGAAGGAGCTCATTAAACCCAGGAACATTTTCCCCATCAATACAACCCATAAAACTGCATTTCCCCCATCAATACAACAAGTGAAATGATTATTCAAGCTAATTCCACTTCTCCCCAGCTCAGACCCTGTGACGGTGTTCACAGGGGTTTTCGGGTTGGGGAAGAGACGAGGATCTGACTCCATGTTTCAGAAGGCTTGATTTGTTATTTTTTAATATATATTACATTAAAACTGTACTAAAAGAATAGAAGAAAAGGTTTCATCAGAAGGTTAGCTAAGAATAGAATAGCAAAGAATGATAACAAATGTTTGTGGCTCAGGCTCTGTGTCTGAGCCAGCTGGACTGTGATTGGCCATTAATTACAAACATCCAACATGGACCAATCACAGATCCACCTGTTGCATTCCACAGCAGCAGATAATCAATGTTTACATTTTGTTCTTAAAGCCTCTCAGCTTCTCAGGAGGAAAAATCCTAAAGAAAGGATTTTTCATGAAAGTTGTCTGCGACAAGACCCTTGGGAAATAATAACCTAAAAGAGACTCTTCCCACAGGCTCTGCCTCTGGCAGAGTATGAAGACATGTCATGTTGTGGTACTGCATGGATGTATACATGTGATGCCTATAGTTGTGGTGAGCAAATCTCAGTGCTGCAGACGTTGCTGCTCCCTCAAGTTCTCTCTGTCCCTGCAGGGAAGTCACTCCTGGGCAGGTGTACCACTACCAGGTGCAGGTGGTCTCTGGGACGACCTCAGGAGAAGCGTCCCCACCGCTCGTCCATGTGCATGGAGCACCCTACTGTGGGGATGGGAAGGTGGCCACGTAAGTTGAAAAGCTCCTCAAGCTCTCAGCTGAAGTTCTCTAAGCTGTCAGGTCATCCTGCCCCAAAGGGAAGCAGCAGGTGGGTCCTCCATGCACGGGTACATGGCTGAAGCTGCTGCACAAAATCCCTCCAGCAGACTGAGCTGTAGAGCTTGTGTTTTGTAAAATGCCATGTGCATAGGAGATGGAGATGGTCTGCATGAGGAGTCCAACCTGAACATCCTCTGTTCTTGACTTCAGAGCTTGGATTCTGGCCCATCTCAGCAAACTGTTGCAGAGTCCAGCCCAAAGGATCTGCTTTTGGAAGTGGGCAGTGTAACTTTTTGCTCAGGGCCTGCAGGAGTAGCTTCTGCAATGAGCACAGTCCCAGATGGTGTGGTGTCTTTAGAGAGCTGTCCAGTCTCTGCTCAGAAACCCCAAACAATGAGGGATGCACCACCTCTACACTGAAAGAGCCCAATGCTTCACCTGCTCTCCCTGGGAGATAATTATTTCAGATTTCCTTATTTGAGCTTTTTCAGACTTCAGCTTCCAGGATCCTCAGGATCACGTTCATTTGAAATCAGTTTTTTTAGCAGGGTAAGGAAAGGGAAAGGGAGAGGAACCTTCTGACTCTCCCTTCTCCTGCCTCCTTCTCCTGCTTGCACTGAAACCCAAGCCCCATTTCAGAATCTCCTGCCTTCTCCAACACCTGCTTTCTCCAGCAACAGGTCTTCCTGATACTTAATTCTCTACTTTTTCCATTCTCCCAGTTCTTGCCTCAGGTTTTACAGCAAAGTCACAGTGCAATCATGTCTGCTCCCAAAAGCTGTGACTTCAACCTATTTTTATTTCCCTGTCAAGGTGTTTTCTCTATCTAATTCCATGTGTGGTTCTTCCTTTTGAACTGCTCCTGTGGAAACAGAACCAAGATAAGGGGTCCTCACTGATGACTGGGCAGGAGCACATGGGTGGGTGTTGAGTCAAAAGTGGTAATAATACATCTGGCTGTTGCCCTCTTAGGAGCCTGGAGGAGGAATGTGATGATGGGGACTTGCTGGATGGAGATGGTTGTTCCAGAAAGTGTAAAAAGGAAAAAGGCTTCAACTGTGTTGGTGAGTCCAACTGGATTGAGACTGGTCCAAATGGATTGGCTCCTTTTGAGGCAGGAGCCAAAACTGCATGTTATTTCTTAGAGCAGAGGGCCATGCACCTCATCACAGCAGAACCTGGATTTGCAGCTGGAGTGATCCATGGATCTTGTGGTGGGAAAAACCCCAGGCTAATGAGACAGCAAATCTCTTACAATGAGAGAGGTGTGTGGCTGGAGCCTGGTTTGTAAGCAGCTCATCCCTGTTCTCCCTGCAGGGGAGCCAAGCCTGTGCTACGTTCACGATGGGGATGGTGTGTGTGAGCCCTTTGAGAGGACAAGCAGCATGCTGGACTGTGGTCCCCACACTCCTGAGGGGTTTGTGGATCTGTGGGCAGTGAGAGCTTACTCCTCCCATCAGGATGCAAAGTCCTGCCCTGCTTCCCTGGTCACTGGAGAGCCTGTGGTGAAGGTGAGTGAAGGCATGGACAAAAAAAATGACGAAGTCTGTGCTGGGGAAGGCACAAACAAAACCAGCTCTGGAAGCATTCACTGATTATTATCTTCCCAACCAGGGACTGAGTAGAAGACCTGGGCATTGCTCACACTCCTCTTGCATCAGTCCCTGAGTTCAGGAGTCCCTGCAGTTCATGGAGAGGTGCTTCATCCTGGCAGGGAGCACCTCCCACAGCCATGCATTTCACTGAATAGTGACCACCCCATCCCACCAGCCAAATGCTCAGCTTGGAGCATGTGACTTGTCCCACTGTTGGCTTAAAAAAATCCTGTCAGTCTGATACCTTATAAGGTCAGGGCCTGAAAGGATGAAATCACACACACATCAGCATCTGTACTGCTCCCAAGCCCTCTGATCTGAAGCCAAGGAAAAATCAATGGGAGAATTCCCATCTTTCATATGGGCTTTGGAGCAGAGCCTGGAGGGGATTTTGCCTGATTGGTGTTAACGTGGTGTGTATGTTCTTTCCTAGCAAGCTGAAGAAAGGCAAGAAATATGTAAAGAGATCACATTTAGCCCTTTACACATATGTTTCTACTGATTTGATAGGAGGAATGATCTTCTTGAGACCTGCAGCATGAATAAACTTCCCAGATACACATATCTGATGAGGTGCCTTGGGCTCAGGTGTCTGTTCCTTCCCAATGACACCTGTATCTCCCAGGTTTTGTCTGCCAGGCCTGTGGGGATGTCTGGGATGCCACAGGGCATTGAATGGAACAGAAGAGTGTTACTCAGGCTAATGAATCACACCTTTGTATCTCGTGAGCCCAGCCAAAATCAGGATGCCGTGGTCTCACCTACCAGCTCACAGCTTGGCTCACTGTTTGTTACTCAGCCCCACAGACACCATGAGATGCTTAAACAACACATTTACAGCACTCCAAAATAGCAAAGGTCTCCTGTGCAGTGAGATGTCGCTTAGGAAGCCACATCCTCGGTGTCTTCATGCAAAGAGCCACCTTGGGGTCCTTCCCAACACTTGTTCAATCTTCCTTGAAGTTTTATAGGTGCTGTTTTTCTCTCCTTTCCTTGCAGCCTTCTGGGTTGAAATAAATCTCTCCTTTCAGGTATGTAAATCTCACCTTCATGAGGTGCCAAGGGACCTGTTACAGGCTGCTTGGTTTCCCTGTGCTCCCAGCCAAGAGAATACTCAGGACCCAAATGAGAAGATGCTTTTGGGTGACGAGGGAGTTTGGCTCAAGGTAAGTGAGGGTGTGTGGTCAGGCACAAAGGATTTGTTTGTCTTTACCCAGCTCTGGTGACAAAACCCATCCTTTCCTGTCCTGTAGGAGCTAGAGCAGCCTCTAAAACTACTCATGTAGTACTCCATATGCTACCGCACTCTTTGTAAATCCCAAAATACCTGTGTGTGGATCTGTCCTAGTTGCCCCATTCCCACTGTGAGCAGCAAACCCATCCTGGGGCAGATTGCCAGGAGAAGGACTGTGCATGAAACCGAAATACCACAGAAATGCCTCGAGGCTGAGAAACAACTTGCTCCTGACTCTCCCCTGCAGTCCAGCTGTGCTTTAACAGCCCCAAAGGGCAGACACAAGCTGTGTTTAAAGTCCTGGTTGCCTTTTGTTCCAGCAGCAGAGGGCAGCTGGATATCCTCTGCCATCCTGAGGGGTCCTGAGCACCCCAGGGTGCTGTTGAACACCCCAAGCCCACAGCAACCAGGTCCTTCTGATGGCTGCAGAGCAGAGGTGGCACTTCTGTGCCCCAGGATGTTGGTCCTGCAGCCCAACAGGGGCTCAGGTGCTGCCCCTGGGAGGGTCCAACCCCTCCATCCCAGCAGGTGGAGGAGAGGGACAGAGCAGGCCTGAGGGTTGGGCCACTGGGATTTTTACAGCGTTGGGTTCCTGACCACAGGCACAGTTTAGAGGTTTTGTGGCTGCTGCCTGGTGTTGCTGGAAAGCCAGGCTCTGGCATGCTGCTCCCTCTGCACTCTGAGGAGCAGCTCGCCCTGTTTTGGTCG
This sequence comes from Geospiza fortis, assembly GCF_000277835.1. NCBI lineage: Eukaryota > Metazoa > Chordata > Aves > Passeriformes > Thraupidae > Geospiza > Geospiza fortis. The sequence goes on along the minus strand of NW_005054560.1, from coordinate 249,232 downwards.
AGGTTCTCTAGAGAAGGCCTCTTCCCCCAGATGCTCAGACAACTCAGTGAATCATCAAACCTCAGTCAACAAACATGGGTACTGCTCTGAGGTCCTCTGTCTCTCCAAAACAACTTCCTTCAGCCTTCTAATTTTCCCTCTCTTCCTTGTCTGTGTGCTCACAACCCAGTTTGTGGCTTCAGTCTCTGGCCATGACGAACGTGCCTCCTTTCCTCCTGTGCTGAGGAGAAAGCAGTAATCCTCCCCCTTGGCCTTACCTAGATGAAAGCTTGCTTTCCACTTCTCAGCAGGGGTTAAAACATGTTACACTTTTATTGGAGCTTGTGGTCAGTCCTCTTCCTCTGTGGATGTTTATACTAAAGACTTTCATTACTGGTTCTCTGTGCTCTCTCTAGGAGTGCTATTATTTTCCGCCCATAAAATTATTTATGGACTAGTAACAAATATGCCCTTTTTTTCTTTTTTATTTTTTTTTTAAGAGTTGGCCTGATTGGTAACATATTGGGTTAGGAAGGATGGCTTTTTGTTGACAATTTGCCTAGCACAGCTGCCTGCCCAGACAGGAGTGGTGGTGTCGGTGCACATGTGTACCCATGTGCACGGGGTGTTTGGTGTCCATTTTAAAGCTGTTGCGCCTGTGTCTCCTGGGGTAGAGCTGCGCCACAAAACTCATCCGATGGTAGGAATCGCTTCTGAAGATGTGGCACCAATGAACAAGAGGAAGGGCTGGGTCAAAGGGTCCTGGAATGGTTAGGGTTGGAAAGGAGATTAAATGCCCTCTAGTTCAAACCCCACTGCAGAGACGCCTTCCACTAGACCACGTGGCTGAGATCCCCATCAGATCTTGAGTGTTTCCAGGGATCCACAAGTGCTCTGGAAAGCCAGTGCCAGTGTTTTACTGTGCTCACTGTCATGCTGTAATTAAAGCAAGAGGTATGCGTGTCTGTGCCACTGCACACAGCATCTGCCGTGCCCCTTGGGTCTGTCTGCACATGAGAATTGTTACAATTTGCAGATCTCCAGCCATGCTTTGTTCTCAGTTTTTAATGCACCTGATGAGGAAAGACATCAAAATCACTTGTAAGCAAGTCAGGATGTGTAATGCAGGAAATTAAATAAGAAGCAGGGAGAGGGAGGGAGAAAAATTAAGAAGATAGCCTCCTGTGGCTAAGCATATAATATGTATTGGAAAGGACTGGGATGTTAATCAAGGCAGCTGCTATTGGCCTAGCTTGGGGCCAGCACCTTTCACCCTCATGCAGATGCACTGTAGGAAGAGAAAAACTGAACTCTTCACCTCAAGATATGTAGTCCAGGGAAAGCCTCACCTGACTTTTCCAACTGCCTCTCCTCCCCTGAGGAACCACACTTGCAGGTTGGGTTAAAATCCTCCTGGTCCTTGGGACTTCACAGCTCTGTCCTGGGGGGCTCCTTGTCTGTGAGCACTGCTGGCTCTTCTCTCTTTCTTTTCCTCCCTTCTTGCTTTCCTGTTTCTTTTCCTTCTTCCCCCACTTCTCTCACTAGGGGAGACAGTGGGGATATACCAAATAAAAACACTGGAGCTGTCTGGTCCACTCCTTGCAGCCAGGCAGCCCTGTAAGCCAGCAAGGCTAAGGGAGCAAGGAGACACCAGTGGGGCCTTGCTCGTGGTGCTTGTGCTGGTGAGCACCTCCCTGCAGGGTGGGAGCCCCGGGCTGAAGCCCAAGGTTTTCTCCTGTTCCCGTGTGTGAACAATGCCTGACGTGGCACGAACCGCCCTGGGGCTAGGCTGCCATCACAGATTGTGTGGTTGTCCCCTCCATTCCCACAGTCTGCTCCTTGGGCTGTGCCTGGCCAGCCAGGACTTGTCTTCTTTCCAAATACACCTTTGCCTCGAATTTCTGAGCTTCCTCCACGCCAGCATTCCACAAAAACACTGTATCGGGAGGATCTCGATCAAAACACATCTCAGCACTGGGGAAAGGGGGGGTACTGGGGTGGGGGAGAAAAACATTTCTGTCCTCTTCCAAAGAACATCTGCTCTGCCATGATTGATGCCATGTGTTTCCCAGCTACTTCCAGCTGCCTTCAGGGTTGTAGACAAGTAGCAAGTTGCTGGCTCTCCTAGCAGGCAGGGCTTCTTCCCATGAATCTTTCCATGTGTTGGCTGGTGGACAGTTTGCTGTTGCAGTGGCTACTGGGGGCATTCTTTGGGCTTGTTTTGGTTTTTGTCTTTTTTTTTTTTTGAGGGCTTTTATTATTGGAAATATTTTGGTGGCAAGGCTGGTGGCTGTTTTCCCTGGGTGTGTCACTTGCCTGGCCAGCTCTGTGTGGGGTGGGAGTCTGAGCCTGGTGAAGGGAGAGGAGGAAAGAGGTTATCCAGGTCTTGCTCAATGTGGGTGCTGTGAAGATGCTATAAATTTATGTCAAGGTGGGACTGAATGTGTGAGGAGAAAGCTAATGAAAGGAAGAAGGGAAATTCAGGGGGAAAGGACTGTTTTGTCTCCCTTCCTTCCTCCTCCCCACATTTGCAGCCCTGCAAGGTCTCTGACCCCTTATCCCTGCTCCCTCTTCCTCTCTCTTGCCTGTATGGGCTCTGAGAAGCTGCATTTACTGTCCCTGCTCTCAGAGTGTCTCCTGCCCTCTTTCCTAGGTTTGCTTTGAGAGACCTGCAGTGCCCACCTCTCTCCTGCTCTTCCTGGCCTCCTCTGGCTCTGTCCCAGGCCAGCAGCCCAAGCCGGTGGTTGCCGTGCAGTTGACTGACACAGATGGACAGAACAGCTCTTTGGGTGAGAACCTCTGGGGTGGCACCAACGGGGACACCAGAGTCACCACCACCACAGCTGTGACCTCTCACTACTGTCCCCTGCCTTCCAAGCTGGTCTGTAGGTGTGTGGGGAGAGCAGATGTCAACCCTGGAGCTGGCCTAGTCACTTCTTCCTTTTCCTTGTCTCGCAGGGACGTACGAGCTGTCGTGTCAGCACAACCCCCTCATCATCAACGTGACCCACAGCCAGGAGGACCCGCTCCCCCAGGTTGCTTCGGTGCTTTTCAACTTCTCCTCTCCCCTTGTGGGCATTGCAGCCGTGGCCTTGAGGACCCTGGCTCAGCCTGGCTCCTCTGAGCCCCTCAGCACCTGCCTCCTGCAGCACCAGGAGGGATGTGGCCATCAGTGCTACAGGTAGGGATGGTCTCCTCAGGGCACCCAGCGTTGCTGCTCTCCTCTGGGAATTTGTGTTTGAGTTCTGGAGTGTTTATCTTCTCATTGAGTGCTTTGTGACTATCTTCAGATGGCTTTTGAGGTATTGTTGGAAGATCTGCTGTGTTGAGTCTTGCTTATCTTGCTGGAGGGAGCGGGAAGGCAGAAACCAGATTTTGTGCATGGCCTCTGCATCTGTAGAAAACTGTGCTAAAGGACTGATTCCTGGTGGGAAAACCAAGAAGAGTTTTTAAATGGCTGTGAAGTTATCACTGGGAGTTTTTGCTAAAGCTTCTTCATCACTTACTTTACAAGCTCCACCTCCATCCATTCCCCGTGCTGCAGAAGGTGGGGATGGAGCTCTCCTCATCCCCTCTGTTCTCACTCCTGGTCCATC
>NW_005054560.1:205516-245608 GCF_000277835.1 Geospiza fortis | reverse complement strand
GAGGCCTCAGCATTTTAAATCTGCCAAGTCTGGCTTTGCTTTCAGATCCCAGGCTCCCTGAAGCTACACACATGTGCTGATCCAGGGCTCCAGTTCAGCCAGTTACTCAAACCACACCACTGAGAATACTGATTTTTGAGTTGAGCTTTGGGGTTCTTCACCACAGAAGGGCTTTGTCTAGGTCTAGGGTCATCCCATCACTGTTCTTGTCATGTTCCTTCTGTTGATGGCCTGGATCATCAGGGTGAACATCCCTGATAACAAATGAGAGTATGTGTTTGTCTTAAAGCCTGTGGGGTTGTGGTACAGTTGATTTATGTAGAATTCTGGAAGCCATGAATATCCTGAAGTTGCTTTTTACTTTTTTTTTTTCTTTAAGTGCATGTATGATTTATACAGAAACATAAATCTTAGTGAGTCAGTATATAAATATTATTCTCAACCTTACATTAAAAGATCAGTGTTCACCTGAAATGCAGCGTGTTTCCTCCTGGTAGCTGTTACAGCAATGTACCCACATGCTTCTAAGACTGTGGCCAACTGATGTGGTTTTTCAATTACATTTTCTCATCCCTTAAAATAATCTTGCATTCTTGTTGCTTGAGAGCTTCCCCTTTCCCCTGAGAAGTGACTGCAAGGAAGAAAAGACTCACTGGACACAGCTGAGCATTGACTGGGGATGAGGAGATCCCCATAGAGTGTCAAATAGAGAGGAAAATAGATGTTTTCCTCATAAAGGTTGCATTATAGCTGAAGCACAAGCCAGTTCCTGTATTGCCAAGGCACACCAAGCTGTGTCCCTTCTCCAGGGGCACAGCAGGATCCTTGTGTCTCCTCTTCCTCTTGTTGCCCTCCCCTAGGCTCACCATAGCCTTGAGTTCACAGCAGTATGCTGAATTGTGGGTTATGTGTGTGCCCTTAGCAAATACTCAAAGTAAATCAGATTCCCAAAGTTTTCAGAGTAGAAAATTCTATTTAGAGTATTGATCTTCAGAATTAAAGTCTTGAATATTCAGGGTGGGGAGGTTAGGCTTATAGCCTTGAGTAGCCACACTAACAATAAAGGATCTTCCTCTGTTAGGTCAGGAAACATTCAACTATGCCCCTTTTATTATATTTTTAAAATCTATTCTATCTCCAGAAGTAATGCATTGCAGTATTTTTAAAGGTTAACAATTCATTTCATATAAGGTAAGTGGATTCTGGTGGTGAGCAGGGTGGGGGGAAATCCCCTATAAAAATCCAGGAATAGAAAATCTTCATAGGCTGGGAGACATTTGACTGTGAAAGAGCACAGAGCATCTGTGTTCTTCCAGCAGAGAGCTGGACTCACCGTGTGCACGCAGCCAGCCTCATGTACACAGTACGTGCGGGCGAGGGCTTTCCCAAAATAACCTGAGAAAGGACAGTAACAAAAGCAACAGAGAAATGAGATTTCCTGCCTTCAGCCTAGAAATGCTCACTGCCAAAATAATAAATATATGACAGGTTGGTATTTCTGTAGCATCTTTCATCTTGAAGGATCTTGCAGTGCTTTGCAGGCTGGGGAAAGCAGAGATGATGTTTATGCTGATGAAATGCAGCTTTCTCCAGGTCAGGGTGCAACAGGTGTTTGCCTCTAGAAAAGTACACACTTGTTTTGAAGAAAGTGTCAGCTTTTGGACCCACTCGAGGTGCTGAAGGTTGGCAGAGCACTTGCAGAGCAAAGCAGTGCAGTGTCCTCACTGCCATCCCCAGGAACCCGTCTCTGCTGTCTCTGCCAGCAGATCAGGGTTTGTCTGTGCATTCTGCTCCCAATCACAGCCTTATGAGGTCAAGCAGAAATCAGACTATTAACACATTTCCACCCAGGAGACCCAAAGCTTATGGCTTTCATCCTTTTCTTTGCATTTTTAAACTGAGCCACAGTCCCTCCTGTTTAACTTGGTGCAGGCTATGCACTGAAACAGGGGAACATTTTTCATTTCCTCTGTTATGTGTATTTTTAGCTTGCTTTTATTTTCATTGTGTTTGATTTTATGTTCACATATGCTGGGAAATGCCTGGGTGGGTTCACAGGAAAGGTGCTACAGTAGGTGATCTGCTTTGTGTTTGTATTTCCTCTGTGCAAGCTCTCCTCTGCTTCCCCAAAAGTGAAAAAGTGGGTGTAAGGCATCAAGGGGCGTCAGGTTTGGATTCCTATAGTATGGAAAATAGATGTGAGGGAGAGAAAATTAGATGGAGGAGGGAGTTGTTTACACATTTTCAATTGATAAACTTTATTCAGCAGAGAGGGCTGTTTCCCAAACAGATTTTGTTTGGTTTGTTGTCTTTCTTCCAAGCACGCAATTTATGCAGGGTCAATTTATGGGCTGCATGTGTAATGGCATGAAGATTTATGGGCACCCTGGTAGACATGCTGGTGTCTTATTTCACAGAAATGTAGAATAGTTTGGGTTGGAAGGGACTGTAAAATCCTGATTCTTTGCCTCTGGCTTAGGGTGCCCCGTGGATTGAGTCGCTGTCTCTGGAGGGATTTAAAACACACATAAACATGGCACTTGGGGACATGGGGTAGTGGTGGCTTTGGCACTGCTGGATTAATGGCTGGACTTAATTTTACAGGGCATCTCCAGCCTAAACATTTGGGTTCCCAGGGTCCTGATGACCACGTTTCCTGGGGAATGGGCTCATCCCTGCCTTTGAGACCTCTAGAGGTGCCTCTCCTCCAGCATCAAAGCCTGTTGACCTCTGGCACATCTCTTGACTGGCTCATGGACAGTGGTGGCCAAGACTGTGCTGTAGAATATGTTATTACTTTTAATTTAAACTAAAATTTAAATTAATGTCCAGCTGGAAGGTGTCACAGGTAACCCCTGGAGGGCCAGACACCACTTCATGGACTGCCCCATCCCATTAGCTCTCTGCAGGCTAATAAGCTTCTTGAGATTAGTGCTCTATACATGGGCTTTTTTAGGAATGCTCAAGATGTCTTCTGCCTTTCCCTGAGAATAGCCAGGGAAAAAAATATCTCCCAGCACAGATTTTTCACCAATTGGATCTTGAGTCCAACACAGTAACTGAACAGCTTTCTAACAGGGTGCTTGGTGTCACCTCACAGATACATTGAGGGAAAGTGAGTTCCAACACAGATCAGTTGAGTTCCCATGTCCAGTGAGGAAGGAAGCAAGTACTGGGAGAGCCCAGGTTTGCCAGCAGAGCCCTTGGTTTTCTGCTGCAGCCAATTTCCCCATTCTACCCTGCCCTTCCTGATGTCATACACAGGCACAGGGATTTTTCACAGGCACTGGATTAAATGCATCCTTCAGAAGGTTCTCTTATCTCCTTTCACAAGCTGCAGGAGGTGATGAGCACACCATCACCCCTGCTGAGCTATTCTCATATCCAGTAACCCTCTCTGCTGACAAGGTGCCTCTGATTTCAAGATGAAAGTTGTTGCTTTTGCTCCATCCTTGTCAGAAAGGTCTGATTGCCTCCTGCCAGCAGGCAGACAACTTTTCTGTGTCTATGTGTCTGTACAGAAATGTCAGATCCTCTCACTATCTCCTCTCTGTCATGATAAATGTTTTTTCCTCCTTAAATCTTACAGCATAAATAAGTCTTGCAGCCCAGCTATGGCTTCTGCTTCCAGCTCCCTTTTGAAATCCTTCTGCTATTTTTATGTCTTTCATGGTGATGGATGTGGCTCAGAAATTAATTCCTCTGGACAAGATGAGAAAATGAGGTGGAGCGTGGTCCTGTGGAGATGGGATATGGATAAAGATGTTTTTTGGGTACAGTCTGTCCTGGCTGAGGTTGGGAAGGTGACTACACCAAACCTGACATCCCATTCAACCTCATTTTCCGTGCAACTATTTTGGTGTAGTGAACAACAACACAAAAACATGGAGAGGAACTCTCTGGAAATACATGATGTGCTCTTGCTTCTTTTTTTCGCTTTCCCACTATGGCTATGGAGGGGCCAGCAGGTCATTTGATGTCTTGCTGGTGCCTTTTCTGTGTCTCTGAGGCGGATGACAGCAGATGACTCACAGGGATGGTACTTTTTGCCAAGTTTCTTTTGGAGTCGCGTAGAGAAGCAAACACCTTTTCTTGAGATGGCAACCTCAGTGCAGATTGTGATCAAGAAGCATCACCACCGTTGGGTCTGTACATGCAGCCTGCTGCCACAAGGATGGTTGCCATCAGATTTACTGGAAAAGTGAGACCTTTCACCTTGCCTGGAGGGAGACATTCCCAAGTATTTCCAAAACACCTTTTCTCATTTCCTAGCTATTCTCTCCTGCTAGACCGCATTGGGGTAAACACCTTTTTATCTCGCTGATGTTGAGTGCTACAATCCAGACTCCACCAGAATATGTGCAGTGATGACTTTTAAACTTTTAACTTCAGGAGATTTGGCCAAAGCCTTTACTTTTCTGTCAACATCTCCTATAACCCCCTCTCCCAGAAATTCACACCATGAGAAGAACTTACAAGTTTCTGGTGTTAAGAGCTGGAGCTTGATGATAAGGGATGTTTCAGCAGCAGTCTTGGGGTTGAAAGCCTGAGTAGACACTACAGCAATGTATAGATGATTTATTATGCTCAGACAGCTGCACTGCTTTTGACTTGGCTTAGTTTGATGTGGGTAAATCCATCAGTGTTTTCTGTGATGCATTAAGTAGTTGCAGTAAAACATGAAATTTCAGCTTTTCGGAATTTGGGATTTGTCACAACAAAGTAGTGTTACCATACTAGCTTTGCCACCACTGGCTTTTCATGCTCTGTTGCTGGTAGTGGCTGCCTGCTTTTGTTCTAGAAGGATGAAGGATCCCAAAGGAGAAGTTTTGCTCTAGTTTATAGAATTGTTCCCATTTCAGAACAAAGCTCTTACCCATTCTGGAGCATTTAGGGCCATCACTAGGCAGAATTTCACAGATTTACAGACCTGAAACTTTCTTTGATGTATAAGTTATGGGACTTGGTGAGCCCAGAGCATCGTGCAGGCTTGTGCTGACATGAAATAAGTTAGGAGAAAAACCTTGGTATTTTGTAAAAATGTTGTTGACAAATCATTAGTTTGAGCTTCAAAAGATGCTGGGATAGAAGTGGAAATTCTTTTTTTGATGTCTCGGGCAGAAAAAAAGTAAAAAAATATTGGCTTGTCCCACATCTTATATGGCCTGAATCAGAAATGGGCAGAAGTCAGGAGTTTGCAGCTGTGATACAGGAATTTCATTTATCATCAAAAGCAGAAAGAGCTCCTTCATACTGAGATCAGAACTGGGCTAACTGCACCATTTCCTTGTCCAGCCTTTGTTAGGGTGTTCCAGGGCCTGGGAGCTGTGATTTATTCCATCATTTTACCCCAGCCCTGGCATAGCATATGGATCATGATGGGGCCAGGTCACAGGGCTTTATTCTCTTTTGACCTGCACTTGTTCACCGTCAGGCTCAGAAGTGTCCTGGCCCCAAGTGCAGCAGGGATAGCAGTGATGGTGCTGATAAAGGAAGCAATCAAGGCAATGTTTGTTGGTAGGGTTGGTATATAGTTTTTTAAGATTATTGACATATTTGAGAAAATCAGACAGCTTTCAGTGATGTGAGCTGCTTTTCAGGTCTGGAATAGCAGCACCAGACTTCAAAGCAAGGTGTAGGATGGGCACAGCTTCTCAGAACGTGACCTGATCGGGCTCAGATCATTTCCAAAATAAAATCTAATGGGTATTTGTAGGTTTAGGTGTGTTGGTAAACACAGAGAAAACAGTGCTAAGTTAGTCATCCTTGAGGGCGACGAGAAAGGTAATTTTTCTAACCCAAACTTTTCGATTATTTCTAGAATATATCTACGTGCACATACAGAACATGTGCATGAGTGTATATATATGTGATGTACATAGAAATATTTTGTTGTTATGACCTGTGGTTATCAATCTCATGCATAACTATCCTATATGACATTCTGTATTTATAATCCTTAAGAAACTTGCTGATATCTTGATCTACTTTGTACCACATTGCTAGTTGCATTTCTGAACTGGTGGAAAACCAAAACGTCCCTGGTAGCGCTCAAAAGGATTAGCGCTTCATTTAATTTTTATTTAATAACAGCATTGTCCCAGCTGCCAAGGCTGCCCCAGACAACGTGCTGTCTTTCCATCAGCACCAGCAGAGCTGCTCCAGCCAAGCACTTGGCCTGGATGCGTCTGGAAGGTGCCAGGGCACACCCTGGCACATCACCAGCGCTGTGATGGGCACATGCTCCAGAACTGAACGCCCTGACCATCAGCTGTGAGGGTGGGGAGGGCCTGGCACTGCCTGCCCAGAGAAGCTGTGGCTGCCCCGTTCCTTGAAGTGTTCCAGGCCAGTTTGGAGGGGACTTGGAGCAACCTGTTCTAGTGGAAAGGTGCATCTCCATGTTGTACCCATGACTGGTGAGGAAGGAGATGGAATGGAGAGGCAAGGCTGGAAAGAGGGACATGGGTGTCCAGAGGCAAACACGCAAGGAAGTTTAGGACAGTGGTTCCATCACTGGGGACGGGAGCAAGTATGAGCCAGGGGCACAGGCAGGGAGCAGAGCAACTGCCCAGAGAAGGTGACTGCGGGAGGGGAGGGGAGAGGGCTACAATTGGTAACAGATGCCCTCAGAAGCTAATGACCTGACAAATGCTGCACTCATAAAACAAATTCTTTAAAAAGGAAGCAAATGGAAATATAAGCTAGTGAAAGAATTTGCAGCAGCTGCCCTGAAACCATTTCTCACTTCATAAACAGGTCTGCATTGAAAAAACAGCCCCTTTCTTCTTGTTCTCCTTTGTGGTCCCCTCCTGTGCCCACCGGCTCTTTCAGGGCTGCGGCCTGCAGGTTTCCACCATACCTTTGGCTCGGTGGACTTGTCCAGAGTCAACAGCACATTGCGTTCCCTTAACGTCTGCGTCGGCACCGATCTGGGCTTTTTTGGGGTTTGTTGTTTTTTTGTTTTTTGTGTGCATGTCTTTTGTGGTATTTCTAGCTCTGTGCATCCTTGGCTGGAAATGTTGAGTAAAGGCTGGAGGCAGAGGCCTCTGCCTCGCTGGGAGAAAGGCAGTGCCTGAAAACAGCAGCAGCCCTGTGCCAAGCAGGGAGCAGAGGAGAGCGAGGCATTCAGGTACAGCTCCCTCCCTTCTCTCCCCAGTTACGGCCTGGAGTGCAGCACCTCTGTCCCTGGCTGAGATCAGGTGCTGCACCTATATCACTTGGTAACAGATAAAGCCAGACTGATGGATAACCAGGGCATGGGAGCTGTTGTGCTGACCTATGTCTTTTCCTAATTCCATCCCAGGTATAATTAATCAATGGGCTGCATTTCATTGATGGAGATCACAACCCCTTGACCCACACTGGTTCTCATGATGGAATTGTGATGCTTAAATAGTCCTCAGTGGGAAGCTGCTGAAGGGAGGAGGAAGTGTGGGTGATTGCAAACCAAGGAATGGGTGATGCATTTCAAACTTTCCTGGCACCTCCTGTAACTTGCATTGGTGCTGAGGGGAAGGTTATTCCTCCCTTTAGCTACAGCTCACCTTGGTGGCCACAGCTGAGGCTGTAGAGCTGGACAGGTGGTGTGTGCTGAGATGGTGTTGATCCCAAAGAGCCTGGCATCAGCGTGCACAGGTTTGGGGTGCTGTGCTGGCCTGTGGGAAGAGCAGAGGTGCTGAGGACCATCAGAGCAGAGAGGGAGGGTGACAGGAGTGGGGCTGGGGAGCCAGTTGTATATCCAGCTTCCCCCTTCCACCACAGGCTGTGGTGTTAGCTGTATGGATGTGAAGGGGGGCTGCACAGGATCTGAAGAACATCTCATGGATGATTCCTTAATATTTGCAGAGGTTTCCTCTTAGCTTTCATTGCAGCTGGAGAATCATCATCAGTGGATTCTCCAGTGTCCTATACAGAGTTTGACATAGCTGATTCTAAAGGTATGCGAAGGTATTCCGTCTGCCTCCCCTCTCCTTGTCACCTCCCTCCTTTTGTTCTCTTGGTCTACCTGCAGTGAGCTCCCCTTTGGTGCTGGGCTACGTGCACACTCTGTGCCTGTGTGCAGGCAGCACAAATTTTGGAATATTGTTAGGAGTATTGTTGAGCTGTGCCTCCTTTCATCAGCTTGAAAGAGCATGGTGGTGGTTGGTGGGAAGGTGTGGGCTGGGATTGGGATGAAGTCTCTGGCGTCATTGTCAGGGGACTTCAAGCCTGGGAGAAGCTATGAAGGGTAGGTGTGCATCTCTAGGCATCTGTGACCTGCTGAGCATTCACTCCACACAAGTGCCACCTGGAGAGAGCCCTTCCTTGCTGAACTAGCCCTGGTTGATCCCCTCTCTGTTCTCCTCCACAGCTGTGCCCACGGTGCCTGTGTGGGATCAGGAACCTGCACGCAGCCGCTGCTTGCTCACGCTGCCACCCTCAACTGCAGCTCGGATGGCCCAGGGCACATGGCATGTGCTGTCTCCTGTGAAAAGGGCTTTGTCCTCCACTCCAATGGTGGGAAGAGGCTGGGCTCCACGCAGGTGAGTGGCCTCAGGATGGCCCATGGGACCAAGACCTAGATAAAAAAGATTTAACCACCCTGAGGTGGTTGGAGAGAGCACAGACCACTTCGTTCCTCCAGCCTCAACCTTTTTGCTGCTTTTCCAACACATGCCAGCTCAATGACACTCCAGTGCTGGACCCCTGTGCTTGTGGCTGGTGTTTCTGCTTGGAGATCCCTCTGTCCCTTACTGCAGTGCTTGTTCTCCCAGTCCAGTGTTGTCTGCAGAGCACAGCTCTGCCAGGCTGAAAGGTGCTGCAGGGCATGTCCCAAGTCAAGGTGATGCACTCCAACAGAAAGAGAGGTGGATATTTCTGCTCTCCAGATGGGCATTGCTTGGAGGGTTAAACATCCCTGGAATGTTTTCTCTCTTAAAGCTGAAGTTAGTGGCTCAGGAAAAAATGAAGTCATTGCAGAGCAACTATATTTAGAGGCAGCTGAGAGCATGGAGAGCTTTTCTTCCTTTGTGTCGTGTTGCAATAATGGCACAGGGGTCACCGTGAAAGAGTTTGTCCCACTTTCCAGAGGGTTGGGGGTTACCTCATGAAAGCCAGGAGCCAGCACAGCTCTTAGCTATTGACTGAGGAGACCTGGGATGATGTGTCCTTGGGAGCTGAACTGCCTTGGTCCAGGCAGTCACCTTGGCAGGCGGGTAGGCACACAGTGTCCTGTCCTGTCCTGTCCTTGGGCTGTTTCTGGAGCGGAGAACAGGAGCCTCTGGGGCTGAGCTGGTCTGCATGCCAGACTGAGCAAGGGTGTGAACTTGCTTGGGGCAGACAGACAAAAGTGAGTTGGGCTGTGTCAGAAGGGCGACATTTCCTCTCCTTGGAGATCTGCTCGTGACACCTGGCAGGCAGGTTCCCCGTGCTGCAGTGTTGGCCAGAGGAGAGGTGGACACTGGGAAGTGCAGTAGGGCAGCTGGAGATGCACTGCTCACCACTGGGAGGTTGTTAATTACATGCCCACTGGGCCTGCCCAGGGAAAACAAAATGTTCCCATTCTCCGAAACGAAACCGCACAAAATGAATCTGCCTGGGGTGACAGCTTTCCTGTGTCTGGCAGTGAGATGGGAAACTTCTGAACAGAGTTCTACCAAGTGGCTGTCACAGCAGAGGGCAGCTTGCAAGGGCCTTGCCCTGAGCCCTCCAGTGGCATTACAGTGGTGTCTGGATTGTGACCCTATTTAGGAAAATGCACACAGCTCTTCTCCTGAGCTGCTCTCCAGCTCGTTCAGCTACGCTAGGATCCTACTGCACACTTGAGAGTGCCAGACTCAAATTTAGTGATCTCCTTCAGAGCCACCACAGCCAGGTTCAACCAAAACCTGCTGGTTGAGAGGATAGGTCATGTGTGCAGCTGCACCAGCAGTGTGACTGTACCAGCCATGAAGGGACATCAGGAACATTGGTCTGCAGCCCCTGGCTGAGGGCTGCTGGGCTGGGGTTAGCAGTTTGGGAATGGAAATCAGAGAACAATTGGGGTTGGAAGGGACCTTTAAAAGATCACTTAGTCCAACCCCTCTGTTGTGGCTAGGAACACCTTCCACTAAGCCAGGTTGCTCATAGCAAACTATCATTCACCATTCAATTTTGATGAAGTCTGTAGCAGGTGTTGACCATATTTAGTGGTGTGACCATGGTGATTTTTGATCTTGGGCAGTTCTGAGTAAGAAGGGCTGTACAATTAGGATTTGTAAATGAGGTTATATGATTTCAGTGGGGTCTGTGGGCTGAGGCATGAGGGAATTGGTACATTTAGGGAAAAACAATCAACAGAAGAGCTCTCTGACTACAGTAGTTGAAGTAAGACTTGATCTTTTAGGGGAGGAAATTGCAGCACATCCAGCTGGAAATAGCTTAGCTCAAGAGGTTTCAGTGAATATTGAGGGGACTTTCTTTTTTTCCCCTAATGGGGACTGGTACCACCCAGACAATGTAGCATGCACAGTGTTACCCCCAGGCACATTTCCTGCTCTCACACCCCACACATCTCCCTATGAACTGGTCAGGGCTTTGTGATTCACTGTCCAGAGTGGGGAGAAAGGGCACAGTGGGGGAGGAAAAATGTTGGAGCGCTCTCCTCATCCTGAACCCTGTTTGGGCCTTTCTGCTGTGGTGGCACAGCCATAGATCAGAGCTCTCCTCAGGAGTCTGATGGAGCTTTGCTTTCTCTGCAACAGGAGGTGGTGCTGACGTGCAGCTGGGGACAGTGGGACAGATCTGTGACTTGTGACCCTGTTGACTGCCATGTCCCTGACCAGTCCCTCGTGTACTATGCCGAGTTCTCCTGCCCTCTGGGAACCACCTACCTGCAGAGATGCTCCTTCTCCTGCATCCCCCCAGCCAAGCTTCAAGGTATGGTCTGGAGTGTCAAGACATTTCACCACCCTTTGTGATGCCACATTTCCATGCCTGTCCCAAGCAGTTCAAATAGAGAATTTCTTGGAATTTCTCACTTATCCTGGATTTGCCAGCTGGATGAGTTCTTGAGATACTTCCTGAAATGATGGGTATCCCTCGCCCTGGAACAGAGACATCCTAGTGTGAGGATAATTCCCTCTGACTCCCATCCCCTGGCAGGCAGCCCTGATCCATCCACCTCAGGGTGTAGTGATGTCCTCTCCTGATAACTGGTCCAGCCTCCAGTATTACAGTGATGGAGACAAGAAACATGCAGGCAGACAGAGAGGACTTCAGAGAGCCAGCAGTGGCTCTGTGCCTGGTGGCTGTGGGGAAGCCTGTGGTTCAGGGCGCTGGGGCTGTATAAAGCCATAGAGACTGATGCCCACAGCTGTAGAGCAGTCTGGGAGATGTCCACCACCCAGACACACCATGGCCTGGCTTTCATTCTGACGACTCCATCAGTAGCCACAGGAATTTTTTAAGCCAAGTCAGAGAAAGAGAGCTACTGTTCTGTCAATGCAAGGGCTGAGCTGGATGGGATTTCAGGGGTAATTGCCTTGACAGCTTCAAGCATTGGGACTTTGTGAGTTTCCACCAGTGCCTTTGCTCTGAAAAAATCACATACAACAAATCATTTTAATGGGTGCCCTACTTTATGGAGACATTTATAGCTGAAATGTATGAGAATTGTTTACTTATTGTAAAAGGAAAAACTTTAAATCTAAGGATCAAAAACTGCAGAGAATTAAGGTCCCATTTCATGACAGGGAGGATGGTGGCAGATCCCCAGAGTGGGGTGATCAATGGGTAGCATGCAAATGTCAGCAACACAAATCCTGCATGAACTGATGCCCATTGCCTTGGGTTGGTCAGCTGAGGCAGAGCTTTAATCTGATCTTGCACTCACAGCTGCCTCTTGGTCCTGCTGCAGTCCCTGGGAGTTTGCCATGGGCTCCCTCCGTGGGAAGGGGTCGCCTCCATGGGCCCCTGGGTGACTTCCAGCATGATGGCTGGAGGTGCTCAGCCAAGGCTGCCAAGCCATGGGGGTTAACTCTTGGAGTGCAGCTGACACAGCTGAGCCACTGAGGCAGGGACATGCTCTATGCCTGCTCCCCCCAGAGACTTGCATCCTTACAAGCAAGCTAACAAATGCTAAGAGTAGGCAAGGAAAGGATGATGTGGCTGTGTGGCTCTTGGAGGTGGGAGATGACCCCTGGCAGCCTTGACCCATCAGGAACACAGGCGCTGAGTAGAGATGTGATCTTGTCTCTGGCCCAGAAGTGTTTCTGTAAAAAGAAAGGGATGTTTGAAGGAACTGTAGAGCAGCCTGGCTGCACCACAAACATGCTGATCCAAACCTCTCACTAGGAATAGTCCCATTCACTCCAATCCAGCTTTTTTCCTTGCTCATCAGTTCCCAATGAGCTATCCATCATGCAATCCATCATTCACACCATGTAGGTGAGGTAGTCCCTGGGCACTCCCTGCAGGCATCCAGAGCTGTGCAGTTTTGGCCCCCCATTTAGCTGTGGCTATCAGGGACAACAAAGAGCTGGGCTGTAATCCTCAACCCAAACCTCTAATGATGGGTGCTTTGAATTCCCAGTCACACCAGTGAAGCCTCCCACATCTGTCCTTGTGGCATTTTCCATCCTCCTGACTCTCAGGTTGCCCAGAGAGGTGATGGATTCCCCATCCCTGGAAACATTGAAAGGCAGGTTGGGCAGGACTCTGAGCTACCTGACCTGGTGGAAGATGCCCCTGTCCATGGCAGAAGGAGGTTGGACTAGATGTGCTTTAAAGGTCCTTTCCAGCCCAAACCATTCCATGATTCTATGATCTTACACTGCATCTGTAGTAGGGTATGAGAGCTTGATCAGCATGACTGAGGAAAAGCTGCAAAAAGCCCTTGGGGAGGATGAAGGTGGGCTGAACTAAACAGGACAGAGCTGTCCTACACTAAGACCCATGGCTGTCCTGAGGCACCACAAAAGAAGGCAATTTTAAGGGAAAGATCTGGGGAGATTTGCAGAACCAAGATCCTTTCTCCAGCCTCTAGAAGTTGACCCTGCCATACTTTTGTCTGCATTCAAGTATTTTCTGCTACAGCCTGACCAAGCAGGCGATGGAGTCCATGGTCTTTGTGTTTGTTGCCCCTTTGGGTATCAATGTACACTTAACAAGAGGACTTCTGCTGGTCGCTCTGAGCTCCCCTCAGCAGTTCTCCATTCCTGGCTGAAATGTAACCCCACACACACTCTGCTTCTCTTTTGGGGTCAGGAACAAACCAGTGGCTCACCTGCCTGGAGGATGGTCTCTGGTCCCTGCCCGAAGCCTTCTGCAAGCTGGAGTGCGAGGCGCCTCCCGCCGTGGCCAACGCCAAGCTCCTGGTGCCGCGGTGCCTGCAGGGCAGCCACGACGTGGGCTCAGTCTGCCGCTACAAGTGCAAGCCCGGCTACCATGTGGCCGAGAGCACAGCAGACAAGCCTAAGAAGTAAGTCTGTGGCAGGTCTGTTATCACCATTTCTTTCCTCCTCCCAGTGTGTGCAAGGAGCAGAGGTGACCGGACAACGGCAGTCTCGAATAGGTGTTAGAAGGCAGAGCAGCTTGCTCTGATCACACAGATTTCCTAAAATACAAGAGGCATTCCCTGGTCTAGGTGGGAACAAGGTGCTGTTGCACACATGGGTGTGTCAAGTACTTTAACCTGAAACAAGCAGATCTTCTTGTGCACCTTAACATATTTGTCACTCTGTGAAAGTTAAGCAGCAAATTGTTTGTGGAATCCCAGGTAATTAGACATTTACAAGATGTTGGCAGATTCCTGGAGCTTCTGTCTTTCCTAAAAGTGATAAAACATGGAACAGAGGCACTGCAAGAATGAATGGCTGCCTTCTGTCAGGGTTAACATCTCACCCGCTGTGCCTCTTGGCTAAATTTAATATCTCTAGCAGTGGCATTTCAATGGGAGAAGATTTTTCCTGATGCTTCAGGGAAAAATTCCTGGTGGTTCGCTAGCCCTGCTCTCAGCCAATATCACGATGCTGGGGGATAAAGCAGAGCTTTGTGTGTGACTCCTCCAGCCAAAGTCCCCATTGGGTTTGGTCACTAAAGATTCCCTGGCACTGGCTAGGTCCTCCCCAGAGTCTTGATTCTAGCCCAGATCAGGTAATTATGTGTTAATTGTTTAATGCCCCCTTCCAGTTTTAATTGGATGCAGACTTCATCTCTTCTTTGCTCTGGGGTAGAGTTGTTGTGCAGTGGGAAGCAGTTGCCAAATTTCTTGCCTAGTAATGAAGGAAGTGGTTTCTGTAAACAGCTTTTCACAGTGTTAGGAGCATTTCTTGGGCCAAAGGGAACTGAGCAAATGATTATTATGGCAGCAATCACATGGACTGCTTTGCAAACTCTAGAGCAGCTTTTGTGCCTGTGGCGCTTCAGGCACTGGGCATTCAAACAGATCCACTCAGCTTGCAAAGTGAGGGAGGCCCCCTCTGTCCTGTTGCAGCAACTGCTGGTGACAGTGATGACCCCTGGGAGATCTTGAGGCTCCTCTGATGTGTGAGTAACTTCCATATGGGTCTGAGCAGCCTGTGAGACAAGTCAAGGAAAATCATGTGGAGCGGTTTACGTTTTCATAGCAATGCATGTTGACATCGCATTTTCCCCTTTGCATTGTCACTGCTGCTATTTCATCAGATATCTCTGATGGTGGAATGCAAAAACCACATGAACAAAACCAGAAAAAGTATTGCTTTCCTATCATGGAGATTAACTCCTAGGTGAGTGGCCCAGCCCAAGCAGAAACCTTTCCTTGGGCTTGTAAATGTCATTGTACTGTCTCATCAGGAGCTCTTGGTCACTCTTAGCATGAGTACAAACCCCTTGGTGTGGTGTAGCAGCTCTTAGCCCTTAGGTCAGTTCCTGGACTGCTGGAAATCTTTCTGGTATCTCAGCCCTGGCAAGGAGAGGGTGGGAGCTGCCAGAGTGAGAGGTTGATCTCTTTTGATCATGCCAATTTTGGAGAAAGGGAGGTGCTGGGGCATTCTGGAAGCAACCAGCTCTGGTGAGGTGAAGGTTGCTGATGTACTGGTGTGAAAGTAGGATCTGAACTGTTGATTTGGACTTCAGGTTTTTAGGGTCTTCTGCTGTGTCTCTGGGTTCAGAAAACGGAGTTCTTTATCTATTGTCTCCCTGTTGTCCACCAACCCAGCAAGCACAAGCCTTGCTAAAGGATTTAGTGCCATGCAGGTGTGGAGGTTCATAAAGAAGCCAGACTCTCTATGTGTACTACATGTTGGACAAAAGTCAAACATAATCTGTGGCTGACACTGAAGATTCCTCATGCCACTAACTAGCTCACCCTTGGAAATACAGTCAGGCTTCCTTTGAATTATTCTTCTAGCTCTAGATTTGCTCCTCATGTGGAGTTGCCCACCTTATGCAGGCCTGAACCATGGTTGGGATCCAGCTGTCTCCATGCAAGTGAAGATAATCTTGGACACAGATGTTCATGCAATTGTATCACTTCTATTTTTTATTTTAATTTTACTGCAGGAGCAGTAAGGATGCTTAGAAGGGGCCAAGGACAAAGTTGAAATTAATTTCCCATAGTTTAAGTGGAAGAGAAAGGGGATGAAGAAATCACTTGTCCCAGAGATGCTTTTGTCTGTTAACCTGGGTGAGGAAAGGCCCTTGGGAGATCACTGCTTGTCAACAAGGGATCCTTGAGGAAATACTGATTGTGTAATCACGATCCTGCCAGAAAGTTGCTGCCTTCCTGCTGGCAGGTTCATCTGACTGACAGTGCTGACATGAAGGGTAAAGCTTCTTTGCCTCTTCCTAAAGGAGATCTGTTATCAGCCTGGAGAGGCTCCCAGCTGCCAGGCTACTTCACTTCTAATTCCAAATAAAGGTACCAAGGGGAACTTAACACATGCATTTGTGCTTTGTGATGGGAGCTTTCTGGATTTAGGCAGAACCTGTGCCATGGCAGTACCAGCCCAACACCTGGATCACACAAAGATATGAGCTGTCAAGGAGAAATGTTCGGCATCACCCAGAGCTGTGGCATGGAAAAGTGCTGGCCTGAAAGCCAGGGGTCAGATACTTTGGGGGAAAGGGCATCACCCCCACAGTGCTCCTTGCTGTTGCTTCCAGCATGATGTGCCATCTGGAGCAGATCTCTGACAGGAATAGACAAGTTGCATGGGGTTTGAAGAAACTTGGTCTAGTAGAAGGTGTCCCTGTCCATGCCAGGAGGGTTGGGACAAGGTGATCTTTAAGGTCCCTTCCAACCCAAAACAATTCCATGGTTGTGTGATTGTGCTCCTTTAGAGGAGCACTCTGATGCTGAGAGGACACACTCAGTGTGGGGATCTAAAAAGTCAGACCCTTCAGAGGACTTGTTTCACTTGCCAGATGTGGGATGATTCCTTGGAGAGAAGAGATTTGGGGATCTCAAAGCTGCCTTTTTGAGGGGTTGAGCTCCTTCTGCTAGCTTCAGGGAATGAAGCAAAGAACCACTTTGGTATTTTCAGGCACATTTGAGAGTCTTAGCCTGCATTTTGACCAGAGATCAAGGGAGCCCAGCACAGTCCTCAGTCAGCTTCTATGGAGATGTCAGCCCCTCTTCCTTCTCTCCCTGTTTGAAAACAGCAGAGACCATGGAAGAAGGAGAGGAGGTGGGAGAATGTGGATGAGAAAATGGGGACTGGAAGGAGTTAGCAGACTGGGGACTGGAAACAAAACAAATTTCACAGCAGGGCAAGCAGGAGAGCCTAATCCAGGAGCACCAGGCACATGTGTGGTGGGCACAAAGGCACTCACTGCCTCTGCCTGTATCTGCCCCTTTCCAGATAAAGGGCAAACACAGCTGTGGGAGCCAAGCAGCCAGGTAAAGAAAATCCAGGCTGTCAGTCAGGTTCCTGTCACTTCCACCTCTAAGATTTTTGAGTATTTACAGCCCAGGTTGTCTAGGCTTTTTGGAGGGAGCACAGCAGTGGAGGGTCCTACACACTGGTGCAGCTTTCTTTCAATTTACTGACAAATCTCTCTCCTTTCCCCCTATTCTTTTTGAAGCTATCAATCTCCTGCCATAGGAGATGAGGCTTTAGGCTCATTTATCACCATTCCTGCACAGCAAACCCATTCCCCCCAAGCTGGCTGCCTCAGAAGATGGCTGGATCCCTGCATGTTCAGCTCCTGGAGCCAGGCATGTGCTTGTGCCTTCACCTCAGATACAGCCCTTGCTGGCCTTAAACATCTCCCTTGCCTTCTCTGTCCATTAGGCTTGCTTGGTTGGAGAGCTGACTCTGATTTTCCTGGCTTCCTTGTTAATCCTCAAGAAGTGCCACTAACCCAGATCAGAAGAAGTTGCAGGATGGGAGGAGGTCCAGAAATTTCAAGCTCCTGTGAAGTTGTGTGCATTTATGTATAAACTTTTTTTTAAAAGCCTCTCCTTTCCCTTCAGTTCATGCTTCCACATGAACTGGTTGTTTCACATATGTTGGAGTGGTCCACAGCCCACCCTCTACCCTGGGGTCAGCCTGGGCTGTGTTTGAAGTCCCTGCATGGATGGGTTTGGCAAGGTGGTCTGGGGGGGTGTGCAGGTTTGCGGAGAGCTGTGAGAGGCCATACATGGCCTGGCTGTGACTGGGCTCACTCCAGCACCACATCAAAACGAGGAGCCCCTGTGAGCATGATGGGGCTGCAAACCACAGCCTGCACCTGAGCAAACTGCAGCTGCCACAGCGTGTCCTCCTCAGGCCTGACCCATCTCCCCAGGCCTCCCTGGGCACAGGGCCCCTGCCATGACCTGGAGAGCAACAGGGAGGGGCAGTGGCCAGTGAAAAGCCATGTGTGGCTGGCATGCTCCTGGTCTGTAAAGGAGTTTGCTCAGTGCCTGAAGGATTGCTGTTGCAGTGACTTCACACCAGCAGTGTGTTTCTACCTCCATAACCCCCAGTGCTTTACCCCTTCCAAGTCCTGCAGCTGGATCACACCCTGTGAGCCAGGAAGTTCAAGAAGGGGAAAATGCTGCTTGTGGAGCTGGACATCCAACATGGATTAGTACCTCTTGGCATGTGCCTTTGCTTACCTTTAAAGTTGGGCAGGGCAAAGCATTCAGTCAGATTTGAGAGAGGGCAAAGTCTGACGGGGACATCTTTGCAAGGCAGCGACTATCATCCTCATGCAAAGGGAAGGCAGACAAGGAAGTTAAATGAGGAATGGACTGAAACCACAGATGCCTACAATGGAATCCAATCCCTCTACCTCATCAGCTTTCCAAAATACTTCATAGCTGCAGTTCCCTTAGTTAATTCAAGGCTGCTGCTGTAGGAGTGATATTGCAGCACCCCTCACTGCTCAGGTGCTCACACCACAGCCATCCTCACTTCCCAGGTGGGCTGCAGGGAAGATTTGTGCCGAGCTCTGTGCCAGTGGACTTGCTGCATCCCATTCCCTACCTTGCCTGCTGGAGCCTGCATTCACCTTGGGAGGAACCCACTGTTCTTTATACAGTCTTGAGAAAAAACAGATCCCTGATTTCTGAAGGGAGAAGGGGATTCTCCAAGAGCTACAAATATTTTAAAATATGAGAATGCTGCAAAAGCCTCTAAAATGTCTCATCCAGGAGTTCCCAGCAGAAATCTGACAGGGAACACCCCTGGTCTGGCAGCAAGGTACAAATGAGGTCCCCCTTGCTCCTCCAGGCTGTGTGACCCTGTACCATGTGTGGAGGCACAGTTGGGTGGCCCCACACAATGTCATGACCCTTCACCAGCTGTTAAGGGGCACATGGGTGGCCCCGCACTCTGTCTGCTGCCTCTCATTCAGAACAAGGGGCAATTTAATGCCTTCCCCCAGGGGTTTCTCTAACCCCTGGCGGCCCCCTCCACATACCTGTGGCAGGCCATAAACTCCCTAACGTGGCCTGGAGCCCTGCCTGCTGGCACCCGTGGAGGGAGAGGGCAGGGGCAGGCAGCTGGAGTGGGCTGTCTAGTAAAGGAGGACAGGAGTGGGGGGAAAAGCCTCCTTAAGGATGGAGCAATCAGCTTTGGCTCAGGTAAAGCCCATCAGGGCAGTGACATGTCCTCTGCTGAGGGAGCAGTCCTTGGCCAGCCTGATGCCTCTGTGTAAAAGATGTGGTGTCTCTATCAATGCCAGGGACAGTGAAAAGTGGGTGGGCTCTGCTCTTGGACTTTTTCTTTCTTTCTTTTCTTGGCAAGTAGCTTGTGTCTGGGCTGTTTTAGCAGCATAGGGTGGTACTGGCCTGCTGCAGCCCCTTGGCCAGAGCAGGATTGACAGATCTGGCTGGAGTACAAAGAGGAGCCTCAGGAGCAGCTGGGCACAGGCCAGAGGATTTACTGGTGGAGGCAAACTCCATCCAGCAAAGTATGCAGCTACTGGCTGGGGGACAAAGCAGAGCAGGACCTGCAGGGACTGTGGGAGCAATGGTTTAGGGGCACCACAAGAAGTGAGGGGCAGTGGGGTGGCAAATGCATCCTAGATTAGTGCAATCTCCACAGGGATGAGGTTAAGCATGGGGTGTCCCTCTGGAAGACATGGCCATGGTGAGGGATTGTATCGTATGGGAAAGTCCTGCACAGGGTGGGCATGACTCCGCTCTGGGAGAGATGTCTTCAGTCTGCTCCTGACATCTGTGGGATGCCTGGAGCAGCCTAGGTGCAGTGTTTGGGGTTCTGCAGGCCAGCCTGGTGTCTGTGTTTCCCCAGGAAGTTCCTGAAGGTGCAGTGCCTGGAGAGTGGGCAGTGGGAGGAGGGACACTGTGTGCCCGTGGTCTGCCAGCCCCCGCCCCCCGTCTTCGAGGGCATGTACAACTGCACGCAGGGCTTCGAGCTGGACAGCCAGTGTGTGCTCAGCTGTGAGCAGCAGGGACAGCAGGTGAGTCTGGGGGGAGGCACACACTGACCACACCTCGTGTTTCAGAGCAGCTACAAACTGTGCCGAGGGGCCCTGCAGCAGTTTGACCCATCCCCAAGGCCAAATACCCTTTTAACACCAAAGAGCAGTCCCTCTACAAGCCCAAAGGTTGGTCTTGCAGTCCCTCTACAAGCCCAAACGTTGATCTTGCAGTCCCTCCACAAGCCCAAAGGCTGTTCTTGCTGGGCCCCATACATGGCACAAGGTGCACCACTGCCTGGGGGATGCTCACCTGCTCCCTGGAAAGCAGTGGTCCTAAGCAAGCCTGCTTATCCTGTGTGAGAAGGGTCAGAAAGCATAAGTAGGGGGTTTCCAGTAGGTTTTGGGAGCTGCTGTGAAAGCATTCACTTGGGATGATGGTCAAGCTTGCTGCAGCAGTTGTGCTCACCAAGGGGCCTCCCTGGGCATGGAGGCTGCTGCCTGCCAGCTCTTCCACCCAGGTATCTTATTGATGCTTAGAAAGGGGCTTGTCAAGAGAAGGGTGGCTGATTCCCTCTGGTGGGATCCAGCAGCTGGGAAACAATTGCATTTCTGGTCAGTGCACATAGGCTGATGATGGCTGCAGCCCAGCTGCCTTGGGGAGCTTTTCTCTGGTGGGAGGGGTGTCCTTGCACGGTGCTCCCCAGAGATGGGCAGTGGCCAGGCAGGGTGGGTAACACCAGCTGCTCTCCCTCTGCTTTGCAGGTTCCCATCGTCTGCACTAAGGAGGGCTTGTGGACAGAGGAGTTCAAACTGTGTGAGAGCTTGCAGGGCACCTGCCCACCACCCCCAGAGCTGAACTTCGTGGAGTACAAGTGTGAGCAGGGGCATGGCATAGGTGAGGGCAGATGAAAACCAAACAGAAAACCAAACTTTGTGTTGGCTCAGTCGTCCCAGAGAGTTGATACCCACAATAGACTATAGATAGACTCTTCCTGTAACAATCCCCACTTGACAGAAAAAAAATCCTGTTTTCTATTCCATGATGTTAATAAACACAGAGCCAGGAAGGTTTTGGCCTTGTGCTCAGCCTGGTTGCACTCTTGGGCAAGACCAAATCTAAAGCTGTTTCCAGCATTAAGCATCTCTCTTTTCAGGAGCAGCAGGGATTGTCTTTAGGGCAAACCCAGCTCTTTGCACATTTTCCTGATCTGTAGCCCTCCATCTTTCCTGAGGTCTCTCCACTTGCTACCACTGCTGCTGTTTGCAGGGTTCATGTGACAAGTCCTAGATAAAAGCCATAAAAGCTGCAGTGACAACTGAGTGTAACAGGGCACTTCCACCAGAGGAGGGACTGCATCATCCATTTCTGTCTGCAGGACCTGGTTGCTCTGTGCTTTCAGGAAAACCTGCAACACTCAGCCATGGTTGTTGCATCTAGTCTAGCATCCCACTGGGCAGGATGCTTGAGCTCAGCCCATATTACTCTGAAGCAAACACACCAGTCATCCCAGTCTGGTCCAACCAGGCTGAGGACAGTCTAATGTCAGGGACTACTGAGGTTAAGCTCAGGACAGACCTGATGCGAGGCTAGGATTAGGACTGGGATCCCACTTGTTTTTCCAAGGTGGTTTTTGCAGCTTTTCTTCTTCCTGGGTCATGGTAAGGCAGTGGGGATTCTCTGTGGTAGAAAAGTTAGAGAGACACTTCTTAACAGGTCAGCAAACATCATGTAACATCCAGGCCAGACTTATTTTCATGCTGGGTCCCATGTCCTGCCATCAAGGTTGGAATCTTTCTCTTAGGTTGTGTTCAGTTTTCCTTTCATCTAGGAGAAGAGAATTGGGCACAATTCCTGTAGGCTCTTGGATAATTCAGGATTTGGGGAGGGAATTGCTATCCCAAGCTGGGAGATAAAGGGTCCTCTTTACATCTCTCTACCATCAGTGTGGCCTCCTACAGGACATTGATGCCTGGCTCTAGGTAAGCTCCTTAAGGCTCTCCCTCCTCCCACAGGTGCTGTGTGCATTCCTTCCTGTATCATTCCTCCCAGTGACCCCGTCATACTGCCCAGAAATGTCACTGCTGAGACAATGGATCACTGGCTGCAGCCCACCAGAGTCCAGGTAAAAGGGGGGATGAATTCTGCTAGCGGGGGGATTGCTGGCAGCATAGAGAGGGAACCTCCCTCCCTCTCCATCTGGTGTTTTAACCCAAAATCTCTGCCTCAGGTGAAGAAGGGTAAGGCTTGTAAAGACAAGCAGTGGATACTCTCATATACCAAAGTTCAGCACAGTTATCAGCTCCCAAGCCAGCTTTCCAGGAATTGCATGATACCACAATATATGAAGTTCTAATGCAAGAATCCCACTGATTTTTCAGGATGTGCTGTGTGCCTAGACCTGCTAAGCTACTGTTTATTGTCAGCCTGTGTGCTGGGAGAGCAAAAGCTGCCTCTGGCACAGTGTTAGCCTGGGTCCCCACTTACCTGGCAGCAGAGATGCAATCCTAGGCAGGCATTTCCCTGCCAAGGAAGAGGCAGGGCACTGTCAGCTGAAAGGTGTCTCCAGCTGCCAGGACCTGCTGGCCGGCTGGGTGCCTCTGCTGCTGGAACAGGGGAGCCTTTCCCTCCCCACTTCTTACTCATTTTGTAGGCAAAGCAGCTCAAATAGCTCGAATATTTTGGATCCTCGTGGCACGACTTTACCAAAAAGCAGCTCTGCCGGGGTAATATTTCTTAAAATAAAAACGAGATGTATAAGGAAGGAGGTGGAACAAAGAAAAGCAAACAATCTTCCCAGGAGCCAGTGCTCCCATCCAAATGCTTTCCCCTCCTCCTGGGAAGCCGCAGGAGGCCCAGCATCATGCCTGTGGATTCTCCTGTGCACTGCCTTGAATCAGACCCACGGCTGCCGGGGGGGTGAGGATGCCTGGGGCATGTGGGATGGTGAAGCACGAGCCTTGGAAGGAGTCCTTGCCTTTGAGGGATCGCATGGCTTGGCCCGTTGAGGCAGTGGTGTTCAGCTTCCCTTTCACCACCACTGCAGGCTTTCGTGCAAGGGAGGCATTTTGCAGAGAGGAGACACTATTTTAAGAAGGAGCTCTGTCCTTTGCCAGGAGCTCTCTCCCTAGACCATCTTGTTTTCCTCTCTGTCCTGGCTTCTGTCTCCGCTCCCCACTTGGCTCCCCCAACCTCCAAGAGTTTGCTGTTCCAGGAGCTGCCATGCTCCATGAGATGGAGAGGATGGGGCAAACAACACAGGGAACTGCACAGGCCACTTAGAGAAGGCACAGTCCTGTTTTGCTTTCAGCTCTGATTCATTGCATCCCACAGCTGAGCAGGTTTGTCTCTCTGCCCTTATTTCCCAGCCTGGAATATGAGTATACTAATATGAGTGTGCTAAAATGGCATCTGAGTTGCACAACAACCACATACAAAGCAGCTCCATGGGGTTGGGATGCACACATCCTCTTGGCTGGGCAGGATCTGGTGGGCTCTGGAATTCCCCAGTCTTTGCCCCATTAAGCTGGCTCTCTCTGGGGCTGGCCAAGGAGGGCCAGGACCTCACCCGCTCCAGCCTCGTCACAGTCTGGACCAAAGATGCTGCAGAAGGACCTGTGTGGGCAGAGCTGCCCCATCCCTAGCTGCCATGCCACCTGGGAATGCTGGAGCCCGTCTTCCTGCCCCTGAACATATCAAACAAGGCTGGTAACAAACACACCTACCCCTCTGTGCAATTCCTGTGCTGTGAAGGGCATCCTAGGACACTTTCACAGGCCAGATGCTGTTTTATGGGGCCTCAGATTTCAAAGCCTGCCTGAGCTTTACAAGGAGGAAATTGCATGTGTGGTGGGGCTTTTCTTCCCCCTGTGTAATCATCAGTGTTCCCCACAAACCCCAGCTAAATGAGCAGCGTGGTGTGTTCCAGGGCTGGGAAACTGAGCCCTTCACATCTCGCTCTTGTGTCCATCTGGCTGCAACAGCTGAGTTTGTAAATACCAGTGAGAACCTCAGAGTGACCAGCAGCCTGGTGTATCTACTTCAAGTCAGGTCTGGGGAGATGAGTCCTCCCTCCCAGGATGCAGTTTTCAGAGCCTGAGCAGGGATCAGTGAGCCAGCTGTAGGCACTGAGTGATGACCAGCTGGTGAATTCAGCATCACACAGAGATGTGATGGTAGATTCCAGCCTCTTGTGGCTGCTTACCCCCAGCTGGTCAAGTCAGACATAAATGGTGGCACTGCCAGCCAAACCCACTTCTCAGGTAGTCCCTGTCCTTTCCCTTTGTCCTCTTCCAGTTTTGTATCATTATAGAAACATAGAACCACTAAGGCTGGAAAAAACTTCCAGGATCAGCAAGTCCAACCAATATACATCTCAATACACACACACACACACGCACACACACACACATCCTTGAACAATGTGCTCTGGTCCACGAGTTCCCTTGGTGCAGCTACCCTGGGTTTGCTGGGCCAGGAGGGTCCTGGGGGTGTCACTGCTGTTCTGCCCCACAGTGAATAATGCAGTGCTGTAGGAGACTCTCTAGCTCCAGAAAGCACTGCTGGCTGTTCCCCTGCCTCATTCCCTTCACCTAACTGCTGTCTTCTGCTCCTCTCCAGAACATCGTGTGCACGGGCAGGCTGCGGTGGTATCCGGACCCCTCTGTCATTCACTGCATCCAGTCGTGTGAGGTAAGCCCTCCCTGTCCCCAGCACAAGCTGCCTGCTCCTTGCAGGAGAGCTCCTGCCAGTGAAGACCTGCTCCAGCACAAACCAGACACCTTTGACCTTGTGTTTGCTGCGAGCTGGACTTGCTGGATGAGCGGAGATAGCAGAGGAAGCATCCTTGGGTGGTGTCCCCACAGCCAGGATGGTGCTGGGGAGCAAGAGCTGCACAAGAACCCATTTCCTTCCTTGCCTGCTTCTTTTTGGCCAGCCTGGGCAGAATATTCTAGCAAAAGGATTTCACTGGCAAGGGGTATCCCCCAAAAGCCTGAGCTGACTCCAAGCTGGAATGTTTCCCTAACCAGAACCGCAGTTCTAGAGTAACATGGGTCCAGAAAAGCCCTGTGTGACTCACCTGTCCAAATCAAACAATCAGGATTTCCAGCCTTGTGTATGCAAAACAAACTGCTTCTGAAGAATCTGCAGACAAAGAATTCCTTGCAGAAATTGGTTAGCCACTCATTTAGCTTTGAATAATGACCAGGCAGGAGAAAATCATAGGCAGCCTGGAGTCAGTTCACAAAGGAAATTAAAAATAGGCAGTCTTTGTCAAGCACTAGTTGTTATTATGATTGAGGATAAAAGGAAAAAGGGGGGAAATTTTCGAATGTTGTATGCTGAAAATTTGGGATTTTTACCAAAAAGGAAAATGTAAATGGAGTTTGCACACCAAAAATAGCTTTGGGGTTTGCTGATTGTATTTTTTTCTTGTGCTCATTTCAATGCAATGATTGCTTTTCCTCGCTGGTTCTGCTGAGCTCAGCTCTTTGTGGACTGCCGTGTGGGGGAAAGGGCAATGTTGCAGGGGGCACGTCCCCAGGAAGGAAACCTCATGGTCTACAGAAGGTGCAGCAATTATTTCCCAAATTTGATGCCTGTGTTGTGCCTGTCTACTGCGAGACACAGGCAGAAAGAGTAGGGGAATGAGGTGCTGTGTGCCTGAGAGGTGTTTGGTGATTGAGTACCAGAAGTCAGTGGTCCTCTGACATTTTGGGAGTTCTGTGTCTTCTAAACCACAATCTTTTAGCACAAATCTGGGGTAATGTGTTTGAAATGGGATGGCTTAAGTGGAAGAGCAGACCAGATGGTTGAGTGATTGTCTCTGTGGTGGTTCTGCTAGCAAGGGAGAATTTCTTGTGCTCTCTGGGACTAGGTCCTTTCAACAAAGAAGCCAATGGAGTGTGAGGTGTTTCTTCTTCCCTTCCTGTGCAGCTCAGGTAACACGAAGCTGACACAATTGTGAGGCCTCTCTCTTAGGCTCAGGTACACCAGACTGACCTTAGTGTTTCCTCCTCTGTCTCCTGTGTGGCTCCTGTGCTTCACCTTGGGTCTGTGTTCAGTGAGAGATCCCATAGGGAATGATGAAAAGTGCCAGTTTGTGTATGTGTGTGTGTGACACAGACACACTGAGCACCTGAAGTCCCAGTGTAAGTCACTGTGCTCTCATCAGCCACCCAAACATGCTCACAGCCAACATGAGCTCTTTCTGTTCCTATGTGCTTGTCACCCTCCTTTACTCTTAGAAAGCAGCCCCAGGCAGGACTCTTGGCACACAGGAGGTTAACCAAGCCAAAATCTTGCAGTGTCCCACCAGAATATGGAGAGATTCCATGTTCTTCTTCACCCTTGTAGACTTTTAAATACTTTTTCTGCTTTCAATTACTGTTTCATCAGGAATGACCAAGCAGTCAGTACATGTTCTTCCATCCCAGGTCTCACCAAAGCCCTCCATAAAGCTTCCTTTTGCTGGAAATGTCTCTTTTGATGGGACACAGGACTATATCTGTTGTTTCTGCAGTTGCATCAGCCTGGCAGTTCAGATATCCTGAGGTCAGCAAGTACACCCAGATCTTTCTCTTCCTCCTTTGTTTCCAACTGATGAGCACCAAGCTAACAGCAGATGTTTTGCCATCAGTACAAGAGCTTGCCCTTTTAATTTTATACAAGAGAATGTCATCTTGTTTCTTTCTCTAGTCCTTCAGGTCATCTAACTATTTGTTAGATATCCTGATCCTCCTCTGTGGAACAGTGCCTTCTTCCTTGTTAGCAGTTGCATCAGGGCAGGCCTATTCTTAAGGTCACAGTCACTCACTGTAGCACTAATGAAGATTTATCCTCAGATAGTGTCTTTCACCCTTATGCTCTCCTTTTTGATACAGCTCCCAGCCTCCTCCTCATCCCTGTTTTCCTTCTCCTCACTTCTCATACATATCTTGGTTTATTCTTTTCCATGTGTTTCCTCCTAGAGTGCTGCAAGCTGCTAAGGTTGGACCAATAATCCAAATTTTCCTAGATAACTTTTCCCCCCGACATGAGTTTCATAATAGTCGCTGTCTTGCTGTAAAGAGTAACTCTTACTGAAAGTGCCTCAAAGTATTACTCTGGGAGCTGCTGCTTGGCCCTGGCAAGAAGGGAGATGTCACCAGGGAAGAGAGGTGTCCCCATTTGACCACAGAATACTCTGAATGTTGTTTCTACCTCATCTGTGCTGACTTCCATCCTCATTCCTAGTCCTCTCTGCCCTCCTCCTTGTGAAGAAAAACTCTGCAGTTCTCAGAGGCTGTTTCACTTTCCCCAAACCCTTGTGGGTATGGAGGCATCCCACAGCAGGAGCAGGGTAGAGAAAGAATATAGCATGTACTCTGCCCTCACTGCATGGCAGCCTCCCTCACACACATGGTTCAGGTTCACTTCCCATGGGTCATATTAGTCCCAGATTCCCTCTCATTTCATAGGAGCCCCTCAATGGAGACTCCTCCTTTAAGAGCCCAGACTCTGCCATCCTTGGGCAGTGAAACGCTGTTCCAGTGGGCTGTCCATGTCACCTCAGGTCTGAGTCACCCCTTGGAGATTCCATTGTCTCTCCATTGACTGCCAAGTGTGCGTTGGATCAGGAAGTTTTCTCTTCTGGATGCCACAGTGAGGGGAGCAACCCTACATAACAGAAATCCAGGCCACCTGGCAGCTCGTACTGTCTCTCTCTGGTGGAGTCACTTCAGGCCGGTGCATGGGAGCAATAGCCAAGGCTCAACCTTCCCAGCTCCATCTGGAACTCTGCCTCATATTGGAAAGTCCAGGTCACCATGCAATGGCTTTAGAGGGACTCTCACTCCCTCCCTCCCTAAAGAAGGACCGCATCCTTATCCTCTGCTGGCGGTGGATCAGCCTGCCTGCTCATCCCTGCACTCCTCTCCCACCTCCCTTCTCTTTCCGTTAATCTGGTCATCCATCTGCCTCCCTCTCTCTTGCTGTGCCTTGCCAAGTTCCCCAGTGCTGGAGCAATGAGGCACGTACGTCAGGGAAGGAGGGAGGGAGGGATGCAAACCCTTCCAGGAGCCCGTCAGGAATTCAAGTTAGTGCCGAGCGCACTTTGCCTTTCGAGGGCCAGCGGAACATCTCGTCCCCTGCCATCAGTAGAAAAACAGATGGCAGCACCAAGGGAGGGGGCGTGGGGCTGTCAGGAGAGGCGAGTGGAGGAGAAAGGAAACCCCTCCTTCCCACCATGGGTTGGGAGGAGGTGGTTTTGGTCCTGGTGGTGCGTTTGACTGCTGTGAGGGAGGTGTTTGCAGCGGCTGGGTCACGTTCTCCTAAGTCATCCCAAGGTGATCACCTCTGATGCATCATCCTCCTGCGCTCAAAAGCAAGTGAGACTGTGGACTTCAGAGGAGGAGACAGCATGTACAGAGATCCAGGTTTTTCCCTTGGACTGTTCCTGCCATGGTCCAAAGTAGGCTGTGCATGAGCATAGCTGCTATAGAGCACCTCCTAGTCTGTGCAGTGCCCTACACCTGCACCCCTCTGTCTCCCACCACAGGGCTCCTGTGCTTCACACTGTAGATGTGGTTTAGGTGCAAAAGTTCACTTGTTTCATCATCATTGTGTTTACTCAACGTTATTCACAGGGCAGGGTAACCACCACTGTTCTGCTCAAATGCACTCAGGGAAAGCCAGCCTGCTCTTGCAGTGACCAGAGTGAACCTGGGCAGCTTTTTTTGGGCAGCCGACACATTGTGCAACATGCTGGCCTCCTTCTCACCTCCAGCTTTGTGTCATTATGTGCAGGTAGCAAAGGGTTAATTGGAATGGACTTTGGCTTGAGGTCTCTGCCTCATGCTCTGGATGAAGATGGCCAGAGAACAGCACTCTCTTGTGAGCATGAGCTGCTGGGAATTTCTCAGGTCTGCCCTGCATGAGGACAAGGTCTCTCTGCCCTCTCGTGTTGCTGGTCATGTTATCACAATCGTAAAACATGAATCTGTTCTCTGTTTTGTGGTTTTCCTGAGGTATTACAATGGAAATGATTAAATAGGGACTGAAGTGTGTTTGTGGTTGCAAGTTGTTCCTGAGTCTCTTGATCCAACAGGTAGTGAAGGACCCTGAAGGATCCTTAGCTCTTCCCACCAGCATGCACAAGACCCTCCCTCGGCACATCTGTGGTTTGTGTCCAGCATTTCTCAGTCAGAATTAAGCCTTTGGAAGGCATATGCAATAGGAATGGTGGGGAGTGTCCCCTAAAATCTGCTGTTCTTTCATGTGATGGGAGACAGGGTGACACTTGTCCCCTGGGATAGCACTGCAGCTGGGCCCCAGCTGCCTCTGCTCCTCAGTATCAGTGGGGCTGGAGACCCTTGGTTCTCACTCATCCCAGGCTTGTGGGTCTCTGATTTTGTACCATGGCAGAAATCAACACAGGAAACTGGTAAGAAATGTGATGCTGGCAGAATGCTGTGCTCCAGGAAAGATTGTCCTCTGTACTTCTGAGGCTTAAGGCAATGAGGACCACAGGCACCCCAGCTGCACCAAGGAGACTCTCCAGAGCAACTACAGCTGCGTGGTCAGAATTTAGTCACCCTGCCATGATTCACACATCTTTCCTCTCTCTTGGACCAGGCAGTGCTGTACCTTCACCCTGTTTAATGCAGCTTGTACAGACAGGGAGGGGGCTTGAGGAGCAAGGGCTGCAGGTAGTGGTCACTCCTGCATCAGACCTGACCTCTGACTGGTGAAGGCAAAGCCCTTCATGCTGGGGAGCTGGAAGGCAAGGTGGGGAGCTCTTTACGTACCTGCTGGGTACATTTTCATCCTGCTTTTGGCATGGGTGGTGTGGGCTGCTCAGCAGGGCATATAGCCTTCCAGGGGATGATCCCTAAGAAATCTATTCCTCTTCCAAAAATCTGAGCTGAGGTGTGCTTTTCCTAAACAATGAGAAGATCTCTGTCCCCTGCACACACATAGAGTGTGATTGTAGCAGCATCATTTTATTAAGAGACAAAGCAGAGGGAAATAGATCACACAGCAGCAAGGACAAGGACAAGGGACACTTCCCTACCTGCAGGGTCAGGCTCACAGGACCCCAGAAGATGGGGTGGGTCTTTTGGCATGAGTAGGGCTCCAGCACCCAGACACACCACCAGTAGTGGTGGAGCCCCAAAGAGGTGTGAGCAGCCTCAGCTTCCCCAGCCACATTGTGCCAGCAGCCCTGCACTTGGGATGTGCTGACCTATGGCTGCATCTCTGCCCTCTCCAGTTCAGGTGCCTTCCCCTCATCCCCATCCATGTCCCACTTTTCCCCCTCCCAGCAGTCCCAGTCGTGCAGCCAGTGGTACAGACGGAGTGGAAAACCACTGAAAGCACCCGCTGAAATAAAAATCAATGAGTCGTTTCTGATAATAAACATCCCCAAGCACAGCCCAGCCAACTGCTCTTCCAACACGAATATTCATTCCCCTTCAGCTCCTTCATCCCTTGTACATTGTTTTTCTTTCTGTTTAAGATCTGTAACAAGAACTTGGCAGAAATCAGATACAAATGGGTCAGGAGGCCCTTGTGGTTTTCAAGGCTTGTTTTCCATAACCCGTTCTATCCTGTAACATATTTTGCACAAATGGCTTGGCAGGAGATCTAATCCATGCAGCAGGGGAGCCACTGAGGGCAGGATGGCAGGCTGGTGCTCACGGCACAGGAAATCCTGCCTTCTCTTGTGTGTCCCAGCGGTGTCCCTGTGAATGGTGAGCCACCATGCTTGCCAGGAGCGCTACTGACACACAGCAACTTCCTCTGCTCCTCTCTCCTTGTTCTTTCCTGCTTCTGCTTCTCTTCTGTTAGCACTGAGATCAGGGTGTAAAAAGGACAAGGCTGAGGAACTCACCATGAATAAATCATAGGCATGAATGTTTAGATGGAAGCAAAGATCTGCTCTGATGTGGTGATCTACACCAGCATTTCATCCCTTTCTTCCCTCTTGTCCTTGGACTGTGCAAAGACCTTTCCAGCTGGCTCTCTGCTGAGACATGAGGAAGAGTAGCATGACTCTGAGCAGCACAGTGCAGAGGGATAACGAAACACATCCCCATTCAGGGGTCCAAAGGGGTCCAATGTTCACTTCTGCAGCAGAAGTGTGTCCAAGCCAAATCCTGGCCTGGGACACAGAAGCACTTTCAGGCACTGTGAAGGCAAGGACCTGCTCTCCCAGGATGGCCATTGACAGCAGCCTGTGGAGCCTCTGTGCACTCCATCCCCCTTACAGACACCAATCCTGTACAACCTCAGCACAGACTGGTTCAAATAGCCCAGCTGTTTGCAGGAAACCCATGTCCAAGGGACCCCAGTGTCCTGAAGAACACCTAGAGCTCCACACCAGCACTGCTGGGAGGTGCTGTGGCAGTGCAGTGATGGTCTATGAGCTG
This sequence comes from Geospiza fortis, assembly GCF_000277835.1. Classification (NCBI taxonomy): domain Eukaryota; kingdom Metazoa; phylum Chordata; class Aves; order Passeriformes; family Thraupidae; genus Geospiza; species Geospiza fortis. Next base: position 214,387 of record NW_005054560.1, on the reverse strand, counting down.
AAATGAGACAGCAGGATGTCACAACCTTCTAGCCCACCACTGAAATGTTCATTCAGATATATGGAGAATGTTCTCAAGCAGCAAGCCTCTGTTTCTGTAGTGAGACTTGGGGAGAAGACATTGGGGCTGGAGGAGATGTTTCTGAAGACCTGAGATGTGGTATAAACAATCTGCATGCTTAGCTGATGAGTGGCTCAGGAGCATCATCAGGCTCAGAAGGAGTTGGATTTTCTCTGTTTTGCTTTCTGTCCATGTCTGAGGTGATGGGGCAGATCCATGATGTCTGCAACAAGCATGTACCTCCAAGGGACAGCTACCACAGTTCAAAAGGAGCAGAGGGATGGCTCAGGGGACAGAAACTGGAAGACATGAAAATGGACAATGAAGCACTAAGTCCGTAGGATTTTGTTTCTCTTTTTCAGGCCACTTGGTCCCAGGTTCCTGTTTCCAAATATTTAGAGGTCTCTTCCTTTGTGTAGTGCTCACCCTGCTTCCCTCTTTACAATGGGCCAGGTAGACCCTGCTCGCTGTTCAGGGTGGCTCAGGGCACAAAAACATCCCAAAAAACTTTCTGAGCATAAGCCAAACCTGTTCCCTCTCTGTCCCTCTCTGTTTTTCAGAGCTGATTTCCTCCTTGTGCCAAAGAGCCTCCAAAAAGAGAGAAGGAAAGTGAATGTGCTTGGGGGTGTCAAGGGGGGGAGGAAAAATAAAATAAAAGACACTGCAACAGAGAGAGGGCCAAGAAAAATATTTAATCCAAACAATGAACATTGTCATTTCCTCCCACAGTCTGCATTCCCAGTCAACTTCCCTGGGCAAGCAGGGAGAGCCAAGAATGACCGGGCTCTCTGCCTCACCAGCGTGGATGTGTGTAAGGAAAGGGATGTGTCCTGGGGACACGCTGCTGGCATCACTTTAGCCAGCTCCTGTCACATCTCTGGCTTTAAGGACTGACAGTTTTCTGCAGGGGAACAGTGGCTTGGAAGGATGTTGGAGGGATTGGGACAGGGATGGGAGGGAGAATTTTCAGGGACCCCAGCTAGGGTGGGGATGTATAGAGGCTTTAAGTGAACCAGATGTTTAACAAGGCTTTGGGCACTCTTCAAGTCCTCCCAGGGACCTCCCAGAGCTTTTGGAAAGATCTTGCTGGTGACTGAGGTGGGGAGGAAGGGGAGACATCCGGCAGGGAGAAGCTGCCCTGTGCTTCTCCAAGGGCTACTGCAGCCTGTCCATCCTTTCCTGTATCCACACATCCTGCCTGTTCCTGCCTGCCACGGGCAGCACCTTCACCTGGGACACGGCTTCTCTTGCATGCCTGAGACCTCTGCAGCTGTAGCACTCTCTGGGGCACCTCAGGTTCATGTCCTGTGGCTCTGTGAGGCCTGGTTTGGGCTGACATGCCCCTGCCACCAGAGGCATGGGGTTTCCAACTCCTCTTCCCACCACCAGTGACTCATCGGTCCCAGGAGCAGAATTACCGGTGGTGAAGCTGATGCACAAGGCATGAGTCTGAGGGCAGCAGCAGCAGCTTTTCCAGGGCTGGTCCCTGCCCAAATGGTGGTTCCCCTGTTTCTCTGGGGCTGCTTTCAAAGTGACAGCTGAGGAGAGCAAAAACACATGCATCTTCTCAGCCACGTGGTTGAATTAGCATGCAAACGGTCTGAGCTTGATGCCCAGAATACCAATTCCCAAAGGGAAAAATGACACCAAAATTCATGCTGACTTAGAAGCTCTGTGAAAGCAAACTATGCACCCTCCTTGGATGGATCAGCAGAGTCACAAAGCCCAGGACCAGTCTGGGAGAAAGCATTTTGCTTCTTAAGGCTGGACTTGACTCCCTGAGACTGGACTCTAGCTTTTCAATGGCTGTGTACGGATAGAAATGACAAGCACTTTCCATCTCAGTGGCAGATCAGGGGAGTCTTTCAGCTCCTCAGTTACACAGTTGGCCAGGTGAATGCTGGTTTGTTTTTTTTTTCCTTTTTTCCACGTTCTTCTAAAACATCTGGAACGGGGCATGGCCAAAAGCAAGGTGCTGGGCCATCAGCTGTGCTCAACCAGAGCAAAACCTGCATTCCTGGAAAATAATGTGTAGCACTGAAATATGTCCAACACTGATGTGATCTGTGATTGAGTCTTCATGATCCACCTTTCCCTCACCTGTTGCACCCTTTTGTGCTCTTTCACACTGAATTAAACTGTGTAAGGTAGATCTGAAGAAAAATGCCTGGATGCTGCCACCTCACTGATGGCACTGGGCACTCCCTGCTGGGCAGGACAACAGCCTCAGGGATGGAGCCAGCCTGGGGACTCTTCAAGGGTTGTGGAAAAATACTGTGCACAGGCATGTTCCCTGCATATCTCCCAGCATCCTTGAGAGAAACTCCACCACTGAGCACTCAGAGATGCTTCTGGCTGGGATGCACTGGGATCTAACCAGTCCTTTCTTGCATCCTTCCTTTGCCTGCAATATTTTTCCCTCTTTCATTCTTTTTCCCCTTCGCTTTTTTTTTTTTCTCTCTTTTCATCTGTGCCTGCTCCCAGCTTCGAGAGGCTGTGTTTTTTTAGCCTATTTCAATTGCCAAGCCCTCGATTTGCCGTTACTATTTTTGTGGCGGCAGCGCAGGGCTCCGGCCCGGCAGTGCCAGCTGCTGCACCTCCACGTGCTGCCACACGCCCTGGAGCTCCTGTCTGAACAAACAAGGAAGATGGATGGCCCAGCGAGCGGGAGATCTGCTGACACAGCCCATCTCCCTGGCTGCCTCGGTGGCACGCCTGGCCCAGCAGCTCCCCACCACTCAACACAGCACACAGCCGCTGCTGCAGTTGCCTTATTCATTTTTTCCCTGTTTATACATTTCAACCGGCCCACCACCCCCTCCCCCCAGTGGAGGATGGGTATTCTGGCAGCTGAGATCCAGCTGACCATTTCCCTGGATCTCATCCATCACCTTCATGTGGCACAGCTGGGCATTGGTGTTTTCCTTTTTCTTGACAGCATCTTAAAACATCATCAGGTGTTTTTGCGAGTTGCAGACGTGAGCAAATCGCCTTCTCCCACCACTGGCATTGCTTTCTGTAGAGCCACACGTCTCCAGCACAGGCTGAACAGACTCTGTATGGGGTCTGCTCTCTCACATTGCCTGCCCTTAGTAGATTGCATTGCCTGTGTCCTCCTTTGCCATGATTCCTGCAAAGCCAAAATGAGACTGAGGCAAGTACAAGAGCTCCTGTGCCCTTGAGGGTAACCAGCACCTTACTTTGTTCTTTCTGCTTGCAAAGACAAAACCCTGTGGAGGTTCTCAGTAAGGCAAAGGCACAGGAGTCACCGTGTTCTCCAAACACCAGGCAAGGAGCGGGGACAGAAATCCCCAAACCCTGTGCCTGGCTCTCCTGAGCCTTGAGTCCAATTAGTCATTTTTTATTTTCCCTTCATGTGTTTTTCCAATGTAATTTGGAGCATGAGTTGTTAAGTTTCCCCAACAAGTGTTGCCATAGGAGCCTGTATTTGTTTAGGGTGGGGTACGGGCTCCGGCTGGGTGAGAGGAGGGGGCAGTTAGCCCTGATAGGTGTAGTGAGAGACAGGGAGCCTCTCCTTCCCCTTGCTCTCCGTGCCTCTGTCCTCCCCCCACCTTGCACGCAAGATCTGGAAATCGTTTCAGACCTGAGCAGCCGGGATGGGCAAACCTCCCCATAATTGTATGGAAACTACCAAAGCGACGGGTGTTGTTTTGCCAGTGAGTCATGACATATGGAGCAAAGCTCAAGGAAAAACTCCACCGTGTGGAAGGCTGCAAAAGCAAATCACACCCAGAAGAGCCTTCCCCTGCCAGCGGCCCTGGCCAGTCCCAGCTCCATCCTGGCACCTGCCAGCCCCAACATCCCTGCCCTGGCCCTCCTGGTGCTCAGAGCTGCTCTAAGAAACCTTCTTTGATCACAATCATTTAAGATCCACCCAATGCTTTTTAGTGGAAGAGGAGTGTTAACACTGTTGCCTTGAAGAAATTGCACCCTGGTCTCCTCTGGATACCGTTTGTGACAGCAATGATTGGAGTCAAATCCCTTCTTGTTTAGGAGTGAGCTACCTAACTGGGCTGTGCCTCAATTTCCCAGCTGTAGGAAGGTGTGCTTTTTCTTCTGCTCTTCCAAAATCTTCCAGGCTACTGCGATCTCTCTGTGGCTGCCTGAGTTTGGCCTGTGGCCTGTGCTACTGATAGCAGAGACCAGACTTGGTGGTTTGCCATAATCCCTGCTGCTACTTCCTAAAGTGTTATTAGCCTGTGTTGAGCCCATTTCTCTTCCTTTTGAGTCACAAGGACAAAAAGCCACATGGGTTCTCTGGTTTTGGCATGGTTTTTTCATGTGAATTACTGGTATTATCACCAGGCCCACATGTTGGCTTTGGCACGGTGGATGCAGGGCTATTGCGGTGCAGTGACATTTTTCAGCAGGCTCTCATTCAGTTTCAGGGTGCTACATGTGAGTGTCCATCATCAAAGGCTAAGTCTGGGCATTTTTGGGATTTCTGGTTGTTGTTTGGGGCCAACCAGATCCAATGAAATGGGTCAGCTGCTTCCATGAGCAACGGGATAGCCAGGTTTCCACCAAGAGTCCTGTTCAGTGTGGAGGAGACTCTGTGGAGACCTTAAAGCACCTTCCAGGACTAAAAGGGGCTACACAAGAGTCAGGGGGGCACTTTTAGCAAGGGAATGGAGTGACAGGATAAGGAGTAATGGCTTTAAACTGAAAGGGGGGGGGCAGTTAGACTAGATGTTAGGAGGAAAATTTTTGAGGGTGGTGGGACACAGGCACAGGTTGTTCAGAGGAATTGTGGCTGCCCCATTCCTGGATATGTTCAAGACCAGATTGGACAGGGCTTGGACACCTGGTCTAGTGGAAGATGTCCCTGCCCATGGCAGGGGTGTTGGAATGAGATGGTCTTTAAGGCTCCTTCCAATCAAAACCATTCAATGATTCCAAGATTCTGATGGAAAATGTCCTGGAGGTCAGCCATGGTTGCTGGGCCAGTAAGTACAATCACAGAGCCCAAAGTGAAAGCAGCATTTCATTACTAATCACTCTATGAAGAAATGGCTTCTCCATCCTGTAGCTGGTTCAGTGGCTGCTTGGCAGTGCTGGTGTAGATTGTGATAAATAAACCTTGGCTGCTGACCGCTCCTGACACCTCCTTGTGAGTGCTTCCCGTGCATGGCGCTGGTCGCAGCCCTTGCACGGGACGCTTCTTCAGCCATCGCTGGCTGCTCCTCAGCCCCAGTTGCTTCTTCTCTGATCAGATTACTCATGTAACTAAACAACAATAAACTGGTTTTCTGAATGGCTGCTCATGGCATGTAACACTTCTGACACAATTCCACGATCCTCTAGCTGCTGACCTTGGAGCACCTGCTGCTCCATCCACACCAGCTGGGATATCTGGTGCCCTTTGGCTTTGAGGAAGGGGTTGTGTATGCTGGAAGTGGGCCCTGCTGAGGACCTGGGACCTCCACTTTTGGGGGCATCCTTATGCTTTTGAACAACCTTTCACAGAGCCTTCTTCCTCTGCCTTAGCCCTTCCAAGCAGACGGCTGGTGCGACACCATCAACAACCGGGCGTACTGCCAGTATGACGGCGGGGACTGCTGCTCCTCCACCCTGTCCTCCAGGAAGGTAAGAGAGCACCTCCCGTGGCCTTGGCCGGGATCTGTGGATTCAGGGGTGACTGCTAGCTATGTTCTTTGGAACTAGCTATGGCTGTGGAACCGAGCCTGCAGTGTAACTCTCCCATGAACGGAGAACAAACGCACGGTTCTAAACCAAAGCCAGCTGAAGCTGATGGACAGAATCGCACTGATTAAGAGCGGGGTTTGGACTCAGGCCAGTGGGATTGAAACCTCAGCCCAGCTCCCACTGAGGTTCATGGGATTTCCTCTCGTTTTGGGAAGCGTGTCCCAAAGAAATGACTTCCATAGGACATAGTGTTAGACATGGTGAGTCAGAAGTCACCTTGTGTAATTGAGCTGTCTCAGGGGATTTTTGCTATGATCCACTGGCATCTGCTACAAGTGATGTTTTCCTCCCTCTCTAAGGAGGGAAGAATAGTATAGAGGGAGCAACTTGGCATTGGGGTAGCACAGACCCTTCTTTGTCTCCCATCACAATCTTCCCTCCCACCTAACTTGCTATCCAGCACTCACAGCCCATTCTTCCTAATCATATCCAACAGCAAAACAAATCACAGGGCATGAAATAATTTCTCACTGCGAAAATATGTGAATTTGGATCTTCTCATCTTTGTTGTGGAGCTTGAATCATTTCTCCTTTCATCACGCATACATACACAGAGAAAAGGAAAAATAAAATCCTGGGAAGATCCACTTGAGATAGGAAAGAAGAGGCTTTACACCCAAGTGATGAGTGAAATCCCCACAACAATATCATGACATCTCGGAGCAAGGCATGGCCAAAATAAAGGATGGGTTCACAGTAGAAAGTGGGGGGGGGGGTTCAGTCCCATGGTTCCCAGACCCAGCTTGAATCCCCCACAGGTCCCAGATCTTCCGCTCAACAAGCCTCCAGCACATCCCTGTTAAGGCAGATGGAGAAATACAGGGTTTAAACATCAAAAAAAAAAAAAACCCCAAAGCACTCCAGCCCTTCCTCTGCTGATCCAGTCTGTGAAAAATCAAATGTTTTCACAATAAGAAAAACTCCTGGCCCTGAGCCTGGTGTGTATAAAACCTCTGAAGAAAACTGTTTTCTCAGCTCCCATGGCTCATTATCAGGCCACTGTCAACCAGGAGTCAGATGCTCAGTGTATGCCCTCCCTCCTTTCTCTGCTACCAGCAGCTAAGGGGACACAGGCTTGCTCTGTCACACACAGTTATTGTAGAGAAAGTAATGTGAAATGAGCCTCCCAACCTGCACCTGGGATGTCTCAAAGCTGCACAGCTTGTGAATGGCTCTGGATGAACCCACTGCCCCATGGGAGGCTGTTCCTGCTCACAGAGCCTCCATCCTGCCTGGCTTTCCTCAGTCCACAATGCACAAGGACACTGCACCCACCTTGGCTTTTACGTTGGGCAGTGTGCAAGTCAGCTTTGCAGCTGAGAGCTTGGTTGAGTTCCTCTAAGAGGTGCAGAAAACAAGGCTATGTCATCTTTGTGTTTTTGTTTACTCCTGGAAGAGTCAGGAGTAGCTGACAGGTCCACAGGTTCAGATATGGATGAAGGGGGTTTTCTAATAGTAAAAAGTAAAACTTTGAAACTAATAGACCAAAGTAAAACTTTAATCTGGAGGTGCCTTACCACTGCCAGGCCTAGTCTGAATGGCCTTACACCCATCAGGGGACACTTCTTCCCAGGGTTTGACATTTGGGGCACAAGATTCAACCCGACCATTGGCTGCAAAATTCAAAGCACATTAACAAAAAGGAAAAGGCTAAGAACAAAACTCAGCTGGGGACAGGTTGTATCAGAGCCCATTCCTCAGTGAGCGCGGAGCCTGGCAGTGCCAACAACAGGGCCCAAAATGTCCGTTTGTCCCCAGCACTGTGGAGAGGCCTTTTGGGGGGGCAGAGGGGTGTCCCAGGGCAGAGCTCAACTGTCCCTTTTGTTATAAATGATCAACGAGAAAGCCAAATTAACAAATGTGAAAGATTTTATTTTCACGACAAAAATACGGCCCTCAAAACCCACAGCCAAAGAGACAGCATTGAGCCCGGGATTGGCGCTGGGTGAACCTAGATCTGACCTCTATTGCATTGGATCTCCCCCTGTTCACCAATGCTGTTTCCAGCAGGGCTATTTTATACAGTTTTTTATGCCTGAGGCAGAGATGCCCCGATTTCTTTTGTCACCCTGCATATATATGAAGTTTCTTTTTACTGTGCAGGGCAGGACAATTGCTGTTTCTTGGGTGGTGGTGGCCGCTGATCATGTCAGGAGAAGTCGTGTATTCAGATGTATGTTTTTGACGACTTCAGTTATCTTGACTGATGATATTTATCAAGTGCTGATTGTCCTTGGCTGTTCCTGGGTGGTTCCTGGGGAAGCCCATCTCCACACCAGCCACGTTCTTTTATTTTTTAACAAGGCATTCATTCCTACTGCCACCAGGAGTTTTGCAACTTCCATGTGGTAATCTATCTCTGTGGTCAGATGGATGTTGGATGTTTAATTTATTTTACAATTTTTATTTCATACATTTTCCATCTAAGCGTGAATTACTTTACATGACTCTCGGAGTTTAGCTGTTAATTGCTGCGAGATGTGCGAAAGGTCTCTGTTTCAGCCTGCGCATCCGAAGAATGAGTAAGAGCTCTTCAGGTTTTGGTCTTGAAGTTGTTTATTAATTCTTATCTATAAAATTTTCTTTCTGCCCAGCTGAGATCTGCTCAGCAGGGCAGCCAAAGGCACTCTGACCGCTCCTGGGGCGGTGTTGTCTTTTTATACTACAAAGTACGTATAATATTTACAATTACTTTCCAATACCTATCACCTATGTTAGACAGTGCACTTCTATTCTAAACCAATCCCAAAGTGCCAACATCACTGCAGAAAATGGAGACCAAGAAGAAGAAGAAGAAAGGCTGGACACACCCAAGTTCCTCCATCTTGTCCCCAAAACCCCCATTCCAAAAATCCTAAAATCTACATTTTCACCCTGTGATAATTTTATTATTACACTATTTAAACCTCTGTGACTTTCAGGTCCTCATACAAAGCTGGTAATTTGCTCCACGGCTCAAAATCAAACCCGCAGGTGCTCTGGGCTGCGTGCCAGGGTCTCCGAGCCCCCCGACAGGGTCCTCGGCAACTCCGGACACCCGGAGGGATGTACTGAGTTCCGACACATGACACATTACACTTTGCT
>NW_005054560.1:168002-205377 GCF_000277835.1 Geospiza fortis | reverse complement strand
AGCCACGCGGGGCCCTCGGGCGGGGGTCTGGGGCCGCCTCAGCCACACGCTGGGCTAGCGCCCGTCCACGCCGGGAGCCCGGGTGCTGCCATGGATGCGTGTCCTGGTGCGGCTCCTGGGTGTCTGTCTTTGTCACTATTCACCCCTCTCTGCTGTACAGACTTCTTTTAGCAAGGTCGAGGTAGTTGTGATCTCTCTGCAAATATTTAAACTTAATTATATCTATATACATATATATAATATATATATAAATATATATTATATTTTCTTTGCTCTCGATGAAGCTGAGAAAGGGTATCCTTTATCACACACCCATGCTGCTGTGAAGTACAAACCATTGGGAAAAGCGCAGGTCAGGGCAGGAGGAGCAGGGATTTTCCCCTTCCTTGCTGAGCTGGAAGGAGGACGGAGAGAGAAGCCAAACACCCAGGCCATGCCAGGCAGGGAGGCTCCCACTTCACGGTGATTCGGGCATCTGGCAGGGACCGAGTTTTGCCCTTGGTATTTGCCAGTGCTTTGCCTTGTTCTTCTTAGGGCGTGGATCAGGATTGTGGGGTTGAGAAAAAATGTTATTGTGCCCTTGAATCATCCCAGTGAGCACAACAGATTCCAAGGGTACCACAGGCATCCATCACACATTATTTTAGAGCTCTCTGGGCAGGGTTATGTGTCCATGGGGATCACTGCATGGTCTATAGGAGCAAAGACAGCATGCTCCCTCTCTGTCTCACTCCCCCAGCCACTGCACACCCAGCTGGGTGTAGAGGCCAAACCAGTGTAGCTGTGTGATGCTTGAATGAAGGGTGCTGTGGTGGTCCTTCTTCTCTTTCCCTCACGTCTGAGCTCCAACTGAGTTGTGTTGTCAGCAGCTCTCAGAGGAGACTAGACCCTGTAATGCGAAAAGGACCAAAAAAACCTGTCAGGAGAGTTTGAGAATTATCTTTTCTCATTGAGATTTTCCTTAGTATTAGTATTCCTTATTATTATCTCTGTCCCTTCAGGCTGGACATACAGTTGCTGACTTCCAAGAGGCTCTTGCTCCTGTAGGCACTGAGTGAAAATCTGCAGATTCAATTCTGGCCTCAGAGAAGCCCAGCAAGAAACTCTGCCCCCCATAATTGATTCCCAGAAGCTCAGCTTGGACCCAGCCACATAAAGGCAGCAATAGGGAAGGTGCTGGCTCCAGCTGGGATTATCACTGATGGTTTTGTGCTGTAAAGAGGCAGAGAAAAGGGATAGAAAGAGGAGAGGAGAGCAGAGAAGGGACCACAGAGTGGGAACTGATGGCAGAGTCCCCGGGTGAGCTGCAGGCTGGGACCAAAGGACTCCAGGCTGTGTCCTGCCTGCATGGCCTGTGCTGTTGGATACAGGCTTCCAGCCAGAGTTTGTCTGATGAACGAGTGGTGGAGAGAGGGTGACACGGTGTGGAGAGACCAGGAATTTTCAAAGCATCATTAAAAACAGAGCTTCCACTAGCTCTACCCCACCCTATTTTGTCAGGAATTTCCTACGGTTGTGTTTTACTGGAGGACCCGAGTAGGGGCAGAGGTGCTCGGACATCCTACCAGCATCCAGGCAGGAGATGCCTTGTCCTTCTCCAAGCCCTTTCCTCACCCCAAGTGTCCCCATCCACCTGGCCTAGGCAGAGATTTGAAGAGAGGTGCGGGACAATGAGCCCCACCTCCTCTTGGGACACTGACATTTTTGTTCTCATCGTGCACAAGTGACGCCTCCCCAGAATTCACTGTCACTTGGGCAGATAGCAGCAATATCTTGTCAGATATCCACTTTTCAATTAAAAAACAACCCCCAAGCAACCCGAGGAAATTCAAATAATAGCTGCCCCCCCAGGATGTGCAGCTTGGGCAGCCTGTCCTGCTCCACCACTGCAGGAAAGGGGAGATCCAGGGCATCCAACACAGCGGAAGTGGGGTTCTGGCAGCCCCCACAGGTGGGGACAGTGGGGACATGGAATGAACATCACACCCAGAAGCAGAATTTCAAGTTCCAGCATCTTGCCATGACAAACCCTTCCCTGCCTGGTCTCAGCATTACCTGAATGCCTATGTGTTTATGTACCAAATTTGTATCCTTTTGGTGTGAAAATCCTGGTTTTTTCCTCTGCTCACCTGTGTGTGCAGGGAAGGGACTGTGCCCCACAGATGGACAGGGGAACTGGGGGGTTGGGACAGGAAGTGCTGGCTTGGCTGGTAGACATTTGTGCTTCTTATGACCAGACAGCTTCTACATACTGAAATATTGTTCTTCTATAGCGACACTGAGCGGTTTTTGTCCCCTTTAGGGTTTTATTCACAATGGAGGCTGCTGCTATTTTTATTTTTTTGTATTTGATAATTATTTTTTATAAAAATCTATGAAAAATAAATAATCTTCTCATCCTCCATCTCTCCTGCCTCTTTGATTCACCCAAAAGGGGGCCAGGGAGGTGGTTTGGTCCGACATATTCTCCTCTTCCCAAATCAGAAACTCTCCCAGAACAGTCACAGCCCAACTGGAGATTTCCTTCAGGTTTTGGGGTGTGGGGGGACACTCACCTCCAGTGCCACCCCCTAATTCAAGGCTGCCACCCAGGCAGCTTTTGCTGTGCCACCAGCTGCAAGAACACTTTGGCAGAAGGTCTTCTCCACGTTGTGCCACAAACTGGTCACTTTCTGTAATTGATCCACTTAAAATGGAGGGATGTGTGTGTTTGTGTGTGTATGTTCACATCCCTGGGGATGGGGAGCAGAAGGTGGCCCACACTAGAGCCAGAGGACCATGTGGTATCCTGGCAAGAAAGTTAAAACCCAAGACAATAAAGTTGCTTTAGATTTGAGGATTTTTTTTCATTGTTTTCTTCAGTGACCAGGTAAATTTTGTACCTGTGGTCTGTGAAGCACCAAAAAGCCCTTGCCCTGTGTTTAAACCCCATCCTTCTTCCTCCAGCCAGCTCTGATGCTCCTCAATCTTTTCACCATGTCTGGTCTTTGCACAGGGACTCAGTCCCAGAGGAGGAACAGCATCTCCTGGTGACATAAATGTCCTTTCTAGGGCAAAGCTCCCCAAATCAGGCACTCTGGAGAGGAGCCAACAGCAACCCTTCCAACACACACACTTTACCAAACCTTTCCTAAAAACCTACCAATGTGCTGGTGATGCACCCCTTGCAGTCCACTTCACCCTTTTTTGGAGTGGCTTTCTCCAAACCCCCGTGGATTGCAAGCCAGATGACTCCTGAGAAGATTGTGTGATGAGCCAGTTGTGCTGAGATATTGACAGAGCAGTTTAGGCTTGCAGCTGCACACCCTGCTGCCACACAGACCCTCTCCTCTTCCTCCTACTCCTCCTCCTCCTCCATCTCACTCTATAGCCACAGCTTATTTTGCAATGAGATGATGGTTAACTGCATGGAAAATAGCAGAAGGAAAGTATTGGATGTATTTTTAGCTTATTTTCCTGCAATTTAGCACTGGGAAAAGAAAAAAAAAAATCAAGTTGTTCCATGAGACTTATTGAAGTCTGGTTTCCTATGGATTTGTGTGCTATAGTCCCTAAGTCCTCCCCTGTGTCCTCCCAAGTGTCCTGCCTGCCTGTCTGTCTGCCCAGGCTCTCCCTGGGTCTTCCACCCATCTGGCAGGGTAGGTGGCAATATACACTGGGCTTGGACACGGGACCTGCCCTTGTAAGTCCTGATGGCCTGAGCATTAGACACAATGCAGCACTGTAAGTGGCTTTTGGCATCTTCTCCAGATCTCACCTCTGTTCAGGCACTGGTTCTCACATTCTTTGTGGGACATTAATACTCATGTTGCTGCTAGTCCTCTGTCAAAAGTCTGCCAGATGGACCAGGACATTCTCCAGGGATAGTTGATCACCAGACAGCACCATCTCATCCACCTAATATACTAAAAGAACGGCTAAAAGGTGGGCAAATCACCTTATATACAAAAAAGTGGCTTTTTTGGACTCTGCTTCCAAGTTCCCAGCTTCTGTGGAGGTTTGCAAATCAAGGGCTGAGGTACCCTTGCTGAGGATGTGTAAATGCAGTTTTTCTCCAAGAAAAGGAATGGCTGGAGACATCTTTACCTTCCCACATCCAGCAGAGCAGGTGGGCAGGACAAGGCTCAGGACACGGCTCCATCTGTGTGTGCTGAGTGGTTTGGGACTTGGCTAACCCAGTGGGCAGACAGGCTAATGCTAAACTTGTGTGAAGACTCACCCGAGTTCAAAGGCTGGGAGTGTTTCATCTGCAACCAAAGATGACATCAATTGGACCAAAACTATAAACAAACACTCCAGTTTGCCAGAGCCAGGGATTACTAACAGCTCCTTTTAATAGTCAGTTAAATTATCATCTGGAGTTTTACATAGTGGTACAATGATTTTTGTTGCTGTTGTTTAAAACCTTTTTTTTTAAGTAATCCAGAAGGGTTTTGTATTTCTTGCCACATGGCTATCTCACCCTAAAGCACCCTACTTTCAATCTACAGTAGTAAAACGTCACATTAGAGGTTTAATAGAACATCAAGGAACATGAATTGTAGCCATCTTTGTAAAGAAAAGGACCAAACTGTCTTTATATGTTAAATAACTCCACGACAAGGAAAAGGTAGTAATGCTATTACAGGGGTACGGACGCAGCAAAGAAAAGTTAACGACCCAGAGGTTCATCTCAGATGAATGATTGCTCATTAATTCAGAAACAAATCAAAAAGAAAGGGCAGGGGGGTGAAGGAGGTTGCAGAAATGGTTGGAAAGCAGTTCTCCCATTGTTGGCAGCTTGGGAAGAATCAGGAGTCCAAGAGAGAAAATATTGTGCAGGCCCAACAGTAGGACCCTGCAGCAGATGTGGGTGGTGTCAGCTCTGCAGGGAATCACAGAGACACAGAATGGGTTAGGTTGGAGGGGACCTTAATGAGCATTTGGTGCCAACCCAGCTGCCGTGGACAGGGACACCTTCCACCAGACCAGGGCACGCCTGTTTTGGGTGAGCAAGCCCCACACAGCCCATCTCACCAAGGCCAGGTCTACACCATGGGACAGCCCCCATGCTGGTCCCCCATGGTGGCTGCTGGCATTTGTCTGAGAGGGACTTGTGTGGTAGCTGAGAGACTTGGGCAAGAAAATCTAAGCTTGGGCAAGGTTCTGACTTGCAAAGCTAGAGTGAGGATACCAATAAGGAAGCGCTCACAAAGCCAGGGTCACTGTGGCAATGGCCCCACAGATGTGCCAGGCTGCCAGGCTCTGCCAGCACAGCAGCTGCAGGGGCACCACGGTGGGCAAATCAGCAGAGCCCAGCCCTGCCAGCAGCCTGCACAGTCTGTCACAGGGTGAGGGGTGCTGAGCCCCATCCCGCTGTGCAAGGGTGCTGCCAAAGGACCCCACAGGAGGGGTGGCTTTCCCCTCACTCTCCAAAGCCCAGCCCATGGAAAAGCCAGGACCCAGGGGGCAGAGCCCAGCCCAGCTGGCTGATGATGCTGCAGGGCTTTGGTTGCCCATGCAAGGGCTTTGAAGTGTCAGCACAGAAGCAGAACAGAAATATCTGCAGAGCCTCGGTGAAAATCTTGGGGCCAGATGAAAAAGTAACCTAGGCAGGTGTGAATGCATGGGGTGTGCAGGGTTTTCCTGGCAGTGTCACAGCAAGTGGCTGGCAGACAGCACTGCTCCTGTCCTTGCTGCTGCACCTAGTAAGCAATAAAAGAGAGGAGTCTGCTACCCAAAGGAGAACAGTCTGCATTTCACATAAAGGCCATGTACACGGTATTACTTGGCGAGAAACCAACTGGTGTCTGGGCCAGAGCAGCCTCCCTTCAAACATCCCTTCGAGGCGTTGAGCAGAGGTGCCCTTTGCCCATGGCTGGATGGCTGCCTGGCTGGAAGTTAAAAGTTGTCTCAGCATCTGCTGGGATAAGCAAAAGGATAAACAGAAGTGTCTTGGTCACGAGTCTCGCTAAAAGGAAAAGGAGTGATGACTCAGTACAGATCACCTGCCCATCTATACCTGTGCATGGAGGTGGCACTGGTCTCACTCTCAGCCCTAAGCCCTTGGCAGCATCAGGCACATCAAAATATAAGGACAGACACATAAGAAAAAGCCAAAAGGATCCAGGGGATTTCCTTCTTGCACAGAGCAAACGTTTGTCTGATCACCCCTGCCAGACACACAATACAGCAATGACACAGGGATGCCCAGGTCATACTGACTGATGGTGGCTGCTCCCAGCAGCTCCCCAGTCCAGGCCAGCTGCCCCTGGAGAGATGTCTGCCCATGAGAAGGAGAGAGCAAAGCACAGTGTGGTCCTGCAGGGAGATACTGAGCTGCTGTTGAGAAAATCCGGTGCTGCAGCACTGTCGGCAGTGACGGGGTGCAGAGCGCAGCCGCCTCCCTCTCAGCACCACACAAATATTCAAGCCATGTCCTTGGCAGGTAGGAGGAGGAATGAGGCAGAAAATCATATGAGACAGGCTGATGACTGTTCCTGCCAAGACTGAAAAAAAATGAAAAGGAAATTTCTCTCTGGAGGCATCGTAAAAATCCCACTGTAGGGCTCTGGTCTTGTCTAGATCAAAGGTGCACAGCTGGCAAGTCCAGAGGTGCCTCCTCTGCAAACCAGGCAGGAAGCTGAAGCTAAAAGGAACCTGTTTTCTGCCTCCAATATTATCAGCAGGGATAGGGATTTGGAGAATCGTTTACTCTGAACCAAACCCAGTGTCCCAGTACAACCCCAGCTCTCTAGCTTTAAAAAAAAAAAAAGTTACCAGAGGAAGAGGCAGATGTGAGCCTGAACACAGGCAAGCAACACCCCCAGAAGCCTGTCCTCCATGCCCTCTCTGGAGCAGAACCTTCAGCACCATCCTGCACCACGGCATTGGGGTGTCTTGCATCCCTCTCCCCTCAGCAAGCAGAACCTGGGCTATACCACAGCTGCAAGTGTCTGGTGCAGAACATCTTGTCTGTGTCATCTGGCTGCTGCTCCCCTAGCTGAGTTCCCCTCAGCAGCAGCTTGATGTTGCTTCTAAGTTTTTATTAGAGTGGGTAAAAAAAAACCAAAAAGATAACAGAAAGGATTTTAAGGTTGACTTCCAAGGAATGTGGTCCCCCAAGAAGAAAGCTCACGATGTCCAGCTGACTACTGGCCCTGAGGCCAAGCTGCTTTTGTTCTGGAGGACTCTGCATCTTGGAGCACATGTGGATTTTGGCCATGGCAGAAGAACCTGAGGAGATGGGGTCACAATGCCCCTGCCTCTTTGCCCCAGCTGATGACACCACCAGCTCTGCCCACCAACAGCACCATTGTTCTCTCAGGTCTCACCCAGACCTCATGCTTTACAATTGCAAAAAACCCCATCCCAACCCTGCTGGCCTCCCAGTGGCTGATCAGCTCAGCCATAACCATAAGCATCTCAACCTGACCTGCCTGCCCTGCCTCCATTTCTGCCTGAATCACCTGCTCTCCCATCCTGGCTGTGTCACCACGTTCCTCCCACGACTGGTGTTGCCCACCTTTGGAGACAGTCCCCACAGCCAGGGCAGGGATGGGGCAGAAGAGGGCTGTGCCCTCCCAGCCTGCCTTCTCCACCAATGCTGAGGAACCTCTTGGCAAAATGAATAAAACAAAACCAAGAAAACTGGGTCCCACAAGACTTCTAACTAGAAAGGCTTTTGGCCAAGTTGAAGAAGAAACTAATACTGAGTCAGTCCTGCACGGAGCAGCCGGTTTTGCTCCCCAGTCCAAATTCTCGCCTCCAGAAACATCAGCAACACCCTCCCCCTCCATGGGTCCATGTGTAAAACCCTCAGAAACGCCCATGGGAAGGCCAGCCTGAGAGCAGGTGCCCAGAAGCCTCAGTAGTCCTTGTCACCATAGTCATTGTACAGGACACTCAGCGTCTGCTCCTCGCACGTCTTCCTGAGGTCGCGGCTGAGCTCCGACCAGTCGAGCCCATAGGGCTTGATCTCGCTGTAGCGGCAGGCCAGGTACTTGAGGGAGGAGCGCTGCAGGCTGATCTTGGGCTCCTGCAGGAGGCCATTGCACCAGCTGCTGAGGTCCCCCAGCTGAGAGAGGATGAGGCCAGCCTTCCTGCAGTGAGGGCGGGCGAGGGGAGATGCCAGGGGGGCGACAGACAGCGAGGGGTGGCAGGGGTCATGGAGACACCACGGAGAGGATGGCGGGGAGGGCGAGAGGAATGTATGAGGAGAGAAAAGTAAAGACAGTTAAGGACACCACGGGAGCTCCTGGAGGGAGAAGAGATAATGCAAGAGCAGCTGTGAGGAGCTGCAAGGACAAGGAGGGCTGGTGGGGCTGTGGGGACACACCATTCCCAAGGCAGGACTGCCAGCTAAATCCATGAGAGAACAGCCCCTACCCAGGGAAGAGATGCCCATGTCACCATGGCAGTGCTGGACCTGCTGCAGTGATCTTGGGACTCACATTTCACTGTCCTGTCCCCTCTTCTTCCACCCTGTACCACTCAAACAACAAGGCCAGGTTTGCTGAGAGTTTATTAAGGAGACAGTCACAGGTGTAGCTGTGAAACCCCCAGCACCCCCTGGGGTGGACATCACCAAGGACTCAAGTGGCACCACCTGTTGCTGTTGCAGCTACTGGACCCCAAATATCACAGGATGGAAACAGAGACAATAGCACTGTAGGCAGTGGGGATAAAATCTAAGAAGTGTCAGGCATGACATATATGGCCAGCCCAGAACAGTGTCACCATGAGTGTCCTCTCCATTAAGTGTATGTGCTGCATATTCAGGAGCTATGCTGGTCATCCATGGCTTGGTGTAGGAATCACAGAATCACAGAATGGTTTGGTTGGAAGAGACCTTAAAAATCATTTTGTTCCACACCCCTGTCCCATGGCAGGGACATCTTCAAAAACTTGACCAGGTTGCTCCAAGTCCCAACCTGGCCTCGAACATTTCCAGGAATGGGGCATCCTCAACTTCTCCTGTGCCAGAAATGCACAGTATTGCGAGCAGCAAGCCAGGATATCACTGAGGAGGAGGGAGATTTAAGGGGAAAAAAATCCAAACCAGAATGTCATGTCTGGCTTGTGAGGATCTCTATGGAAAGTTGAAGGTGAGATAAGAATTATGATCCACACAGGATGCAATGTCACAAGACATATGTACAGTGAATGACACTCCTGCTACACAACTCACAATATTTAGTAACAGTTTAGGAAATGTGTCCTACAAGACACCCTGCAAACCAGAAGGAATACTGGGCCATACATCAAACCCATCCAAAAGCTCTGAGAGAGCAGGGGATGTGGCAGAGCTCCCTGGTTCTTTGCATGTGAATTTTGCATCTTCCAGATCTGGAGAACAAGACGAGGAAAGGCAAGTCACTGCAGCAGCAGCAGCTTGTGAAGAGCCACAACCCAGCCAAGGAAGCCTTGAGAGAAGGTCAGATGACAGAGGCAGAGCAGGTCCAGGATGAATCCATCTTCTGCAAGAGACATCCAGCACACCCAGGGCATCATATCCTCAGTGCAGGCTTGTCCTGGTAGTAAGGAAGTGCTAAATCACCAGCCTCTTGTATTGGCTGAGATATTGGAAGAGCACAGAGGATCATGGCCAAACATGATCTAAGCTGTGTTCTTTTAAAATTTGTCCTCTTAAAATTGTGCTTCTAATGTTTTTATCAAGAAAATCAGTTTGTACAGATAAAACACATTGCGTTCATTTTAAATTTGTCTCACACTTTGGGTGATCTCCAGGGAATGTGGCCACTGTGGAGGCAATGGATTCAAATGAAGCATCTTGAAGGTATCTCATGTGCCTGGAAACCCAGACCAAAGTTTAAGTGTCTGATGAGCTGGGATAAGTTTCCTACCCAGCTACAAGGTCAGTTGCTGGGTTAGAATAGTCAAGGAAAAGAAGATACAGCCCCTCACTAGCTTTAACTCAGCATCTGCTCAGCCCAGAACAGGCAGCAGTCACAAATCATGATTCTGAAGGGTGGGCTGGTTTGACAGCTCCAGGATATGTGTACCAACCACGAAGGAACATCCACTGCCTCTCCACACCTCCCTCCAGGCCAGGAATTCCTTGGGAGAGCTGCTTGAAGTGGAATTAATTTACCCCAAGTCCAGTGAGAGCCAATCTTGGCTTTCCTGGAGAGAAAACCTTGGATGTGACTGCAGCTCCAAGGGCCCAGTCTGGAGCCACTGAAAAGTTGTCCAGCTCTGCAGCCACATGGCAAGTGCCACTCCAGAGCTCATGTCCAGGGTATGCCAGAGAGGAAAAGGTGGTTAGCATGGTGCTGGCTCTGGAGACAGCCACCCAAGCTGGCCAGCCACAGAATATAGCCAAGCTCTCACTTGTCTTGGTCTCTGCATCTGACACCTAAGCAAGGTGCCACAAGTGCCTCTCCTCCTTGAGCATTACAGGTACCCTCACAGGAATGCCTGATATTATCCCACAGATTTTGGCTCAAAGCCCATAGGCACCACCAGACTTCACTAGGCTTTGCATCAAATCCAACTTCCACTCACTGCTTGCTTTTTCCTCCATTTCCTTTCCTTATGCAAAGACCAGGACTCTGCAGCCCTTCTCAGACCGTGAGGGAGCGATTTGCTTTCACAGCCTCAGACAAGTTATCTGTGCACTCACAACAAGTTCTGCTTCTTCAGTCCAGCAGCCAGCACTGCCAAGAAGGGAGCTGAGTGTGCCACAAATGAGCAGAGTAGGAGGTGTCCTGGATGTGTGGAGGAGGAGGGACATGGTAGAGTCAGTCGTGTGGGTCCGCATCCCCGACTTCAAAGGAGCATCAGCAACAGTCAAACAAACACTGTCTGCTGGCTAAATAATGTCATCTGCAAGTGATTTGTCCTGTCACCACCAGTCTGGGTGCTTCACCCTCGCAGACGATCAAACAGGAGATCTGCTTTCCAAGATTTGTCATCACCAGAGCCCGCTGCAGCTGCCTCAGTGCCTCTTTCCAAGGAGCGCGAGCTGCAAACACTTCATCAGCGACTTGCGTCATCCTACCCGAGCACTCCAGCGTTTCCAGAGGCTGCAATTAACCCTCTGGCTCATAGATGCACACAGAAAATGGCATCATTTGGGTAATTCAGTGGCATTTCTGGCTGCTCCATGGCAATGCTTCTGCCCTGTGGGGCTCAAGGAGGCAGCTTCCACCCCGTGTTCTGGCTGGTGCTCACTGGGGCAGGAGCAGCAGTGGCAGCACTCAGCCTCGGTGATGGCAGCGGCTCCGTGATGACTCCAGTCTGTCACGTAAGGAATTTTATGTGTTCCTCATGCAAATCACCACAACAGATGTCAGATGGTCTGTGCAAACTGGGGCTGGATTTCACATCTGGCAATGGAGACGGAGCGGCATCATCACAGCTGGGATCAAGACAAAGGTGAGACTGAAGTCCAAGCCTGCTGATCCCACTGGGTGTCAGGGGAATGAGGCAACCCTGGGCAGAGGAGCTGCTGGGAGCCTCTGCCCTAAAAAATCTCTATGTGCTGCAATGCTGCTACTGAGCTTTGAGGTTGTGCCTCAAAGAGCTCACATGTCTTAGGACATAAATGGGAAAAGGGAAAAGAAAGGAGACCCCACCTCTACTCCAGGGCATGGAGGGCCTCCTCAGAGTTTCCCACCAGAGCTGTGCCAGAGACAAGTCCAATGCACTAAGTGCAAGATGGGCACAAGCTACTTGCTGAGTCTGACTGCCTAGCAGAGGTTTGGAGGACACAGAATGTACATGGAGAATCTCCTATCCTCTGCTAGAAGAACACAAGTGATCACCTGGAGAAGCAGGGCTGGAAGACAGACAGTGGTGAGACCAGCAAGAGGAGGGCTGGGGCACGGTGTAAGGCAGAGGCCATGGATTCCATACATAGGAGCTCTTGTTGATGTACATTTGAAAGTAACCCTGATTTCCAGATGAGGTCACAGCTCTGGTTGTTTGGAGGCCAGATGCTATGAAACACCACTGCAGCACACGCAATCTCTCAGCCCAGCCTGCTGACCTGACTGGAAATATCCACATGACTGGGAAACCACGCAGACTAACGCAGATGTTGAAGGACATGGGGAGAAGGGAACATCTGGCTATCTCCACAAGCCTGGGACATTCTCAGGCAGCTGGAGGGGCTTCAGCGACCTGGAGAAGCCTGAAGAGAAGACATGGTGCTTACTCAGGCACAAAGAGACTATTCTAGACAGGAAGAGCTCAGGACAACCTCCTCCAAAACCTGCTGTGGCAGCTCAGCACTGCCTGGGCACCAAAAACACTCGTGTCACCCCCCACAACCTCAGATGTGGATCAAAAGTGAGGAAATGCACAATTCAGACCTAAAGTCAGTCCTCTGCCTGCTGGGGACCACAAGCTGACAGAGTTCAGCACACAGAGGTGCATTCACCTCAAGACAAAGCTCAGGAAAAGGCAGAAACCAGAATCCAATCTCCATCCCTCAAAGGTGTGTTATTTTTCCAAGACCTTCTGCCTTTTTGCTTGTGGCATCAGCTGTGAAGGAAAAAAGAGAATCCCACCCCTTTGCCACTCTGCCTAGCATGAACATGTCAGGCCAGACTCCAGAGACAGGACAGGGCTGATGGGATGGACAGCAGGGTTGGATTGACAACAGTCAACCACTTTCCACCTTGTCCTATGTTAATGGTCCTTGCACATGCACAGCATCCAGCAAAATAGAAACGCCACTGTGACACTCTGAGGTCTATCATCCATCATGATATCACGAGATTTGCTGAAGAGATGCCTTCCTGGTGAGCACTATCCCTGAGGGACAAGCCTGCTGGTGGGCAGGCCTGCCTGCTTAGCCAGCTCAGCTCCCAAGCCTACCTGGGCCCCAGCTCGTCCTCACAGCGCCAGGTGAACTCCCCAAAGCTCTCGTAGTGCTGGTTGTAGTGGTAGAGGACTCGGTGGAGGCTGGGGGAGCCCAGGTCCAGCAGGGTGTTGTAGGCTGTCTGCTGCTCCTTGCCACTCGTGTAGCCATTGAAGAGGTTGTAGATCTTGTCTGCTATTTCTGGGCAGAAGGACAGGGGGTGTTCAGTGGGGTGCAAGGAAAGGCATGGATAAAACCCATCAGGTCTAAAGCTCAGTTCTAGGGAAGCCAGGACCAGAATCAGTATTTGTCCACTGAGTTATGATTTACATCACATCAGGAAAAGGTCCCAACAGACTAGATGGCATTCCCTGGGCTCAGTCCAGGGACAAGATCCCAACAGACTAGATGGCATTCCCTGGGCTCAGTCCAGGTTAGCTTCCCATAGTTTGGTCTAGTTAAGAAAATAAACGGGTGATGCCATCAGGTAGTGTTAGTGAAACACCATTTATTCACTTTTGTTTTCAGAGAGGACTGTGCCTCCTGCAGCCCCCATCTCAGCCCTGCACACCGTGTGGCAGCTCCTGGGCCACTCTGGGTGAAGGAGAGGTTACAGCCACGACACGAGACATGTACAGGAACATGCTGGAAGGGGGAACTCCCTCTTGTCCCAAGCAGCTCCCTCCATCTCACCTTGAGCTTTCACATCATCTACCACAGGGCACGGTGTCTTGACGGTCACATCACTTGACCTGGAACGTCTTCCTGTGTTGTCAACTCCCCAGAGAGTGAACCTGGATGAGAAGGGGGAAAACCAAAGCTCTGGGCTCCCAAGGCCACATGGAAGCACCAAACAGGATCAAGATGTCAGCATTGCCACAGGCCTGGCACAGGGCACTCACATGTAGGTGGTGTCGGGCTCCAGGCAGCGGATGATGAGGGAGATGGTGGAGGAGAGTCTGTCAGGCACTTGGGCTGGCATGGCACAGGGGGACTTGGCACCAGAGATGATGTCATCCACAAAGCTCAGCACTGTCTCTAGGGAGAGAGGGGAGGATGTGCCACTGGTGATGGCACAGGGCTGGGGAGAGCCTGTGCCTGCTGCCACACTGCCAAGGGGTGCCCAGGGGGAACAAGGCTAAGGCATGAAGCTGGTGTAAAGTTGGACCCACTGCTTTTCCAGAAAAGCTCATCCCTATGGTAAGGAGCTGCCCCTTTCTGCAGTATGGTGGGCAGGAGAAGGGCTGCTCTCCCTTCCACAGGATACTTGATTTGGTGCAGCATCCCCTTGCAAAGACAAAGACAGAGGCTCTCTTCTAACACCTCCATCCCACTCTCCCTGGAGAACCAGGGGAGACCCACTCACCTGTCTCCACCTTGGAGTGGTCCATTCTGTCCGTGACCTTCTCTTGACGGAGGAGGTAGTCCACAATCTGCACCCCAATGGGGGGCTCCGAGTGGCCCCACTCCAGTACCACCAGTGTGCTGCTGGGCTCATGTACAGTGGAGAGACGCAGGCTGGGGGACAGTTTTTGCATTACTTTCTCACAACAAAACAGATTCAAAGCCATTAACTCACAGGAGACAGCAACCTCAGGAGATAAATTACGCTCCCTCCCTTTCCCCTCCTGGCCCTGGGCATGTTGGTCCAAAGGACTCATTCCTAGGGTTGTGTCGCAGACATCGTTTATGAAAAATCCTTTCCTTAGGATTTTTCCTCCTGAGAAGCTGAGAGGCCTCAAGAACAAAATGTAAACAATGGTTATCTGCTGCTGTGGAATGCAACAGGTGGATCTGTGATTGGCCCATGTTAGATGTTTCTAATTAATGGCCAATCACAGCCCAGCTGGCTCAGACAGAGAGTCCAAGACAGAGCCTTTGTTATCTCTCTTTCCTATTCTATACTGAGCTAGCCGTCTGAGGAAATCCTTTCTTCTATTCTTTTAGTATAGTTTTAATATAATATCTATCATAAAATAATAAATCAAGCCTTCTGAAACATGGAGTCAGATCCTCATCCTAAGACCCCTGTGAACACCATCACAGGGTTGCTTTACCAGGATGGATCCACAAGCAGCCCCACAGCCCTCAGCTGAACTCAGAAAAGACACTGTGACTCTGCACTCTGCAACTCTGCACTCTCAATTCCCAGGTCACCCACCAGTTTGCAAACCTGCCCCACAAAGGCACACAGCCCCACCACCTCCTGCCACCACTGGTGGCCATCACCACCCCTTCACAGACCCACGCCACCACAAAGCCAGGCTGGGCACCTACACTGGGTGTGGGAGAGGAGCACAGGTGGGCAGCCCGTCGGCCCCAAAGGCACTGGAGTCACAGCGGCACCAGTCCTCGATGACATCCCCGCTGCCCGAGCACCACAGCAAGCTCATGGTGGCCTCCTGCAGCAGCTGGGAGACAGGAGAAGGGGTTGAGCACTAATTTAGTACAATATACAAATCTTACAGCATTTACATACAGCTTGGAAGAATCATTACATTACTATACTGTGTTACATTTTAAACTCTAAAAACTACTCTTTGGACTCTTTCTGCTAAGCTAGTATGGTCTGCTCTGACCTTTGGACTTGTCTGCAGGCAGAGGGAATTGTTTCATCAAAAGGGGATTACCTTCAGCTGGCTACACCATTGTTTTCCCGTTGTTCAGTAACTAAGGGATCTCAAAGCTTGCTTTCATTTCAATCTTGCTTATAGTTTCTATATTCTCAAAATCTTTTGCCAGGCAATCATATTTATAAGGCTTTCCTGTTTCATCTTCCCCAACACTCCCATCCCACCACCACTTGTGTTCATCCATCCCCTGGTGGGTTCAGCACAGCCCATCAACCCTGGAGAGCAGGGCTGGCCAAGGGGCAAGGGCTGCCACGGCTGGACATGATGCTCCCTGGTCAAGCTGCCTCCAAAGACAGCCACAACGCTGTCCTGCCCCCGCTCCTGCCCAGGTGGCTCCTCACCCGCTGGGTCTGGTTGTTGGTGACCAGCTCGTAGAGGGGGGCTGCTTTGGTGACCTCCAGCAGGATGGGCTCGGCTGGCACGTCGGGGCTGGAGGAGACGTGGCAGAGCGGGCAGGAGGAGGGGCAGCGCCCGCGGCTCTGGCACTCCATGCGCACGCCGGCTGCCACGCGCTTGGTGCCCGACTCCGAGAGGCTGGCGATGTACTCAGGGAACGTCAGCACCTTGGGGTCCCGCTCCCGCTCCTCTGACTCATCCGAGGGAGAGTTGCCTGCAGAAGGGGAGGAAAAGTGATGCCAGGGTGGGCTCCAGGCAATTGGTAGTGGAGTATGAGGGGGGCAGAGCTCTGCCTTCCACCCAGGAGAGAGGCAGTGCTTCCAAAGAGCCCCCTGTTTTTGCTCTGTAGGGATTACATACTTACTGGTCTTCAGAGGAGGCATCAGGACTAAAAAGCCCACCCTGGCCCCTGTGATTGCAAGTCCTCTGGTCCCTTCATGCCTCAGTTTCCCCATCCCAATCCCTTCAGCTGGACTGGGACAGTCCAGCCTTACAGCAGGTCCCCACGAGAGGGAGCCTCCTTCATGTGGCTGGAGGCTCCTGGAGGAGCTGCCTGGGCACCTTCGCATCACACTGACTCCCCAACAAAACCCCTGCCAAACCACAATCCTGCAAAAGCCCTCCTGGCCCTACAGAGCAGGAAATATTTTGGCACAAGAGAAACAGTCCTTGCACAGAAGTCAAAAAGGTAAAATCTTCCCACCACTGCTGTGCCCTGGACAGCATCACCCTGCCATGGTGAGCCTTGCCATGAAGGGAAACACTGCTTTTCACACAAAATCCCTGCCAAAGGGTGCCCCTGGATTTATACAGAAGAAAGAGGGGCCTAGAGGGACCATTGAATATGGTTGGTGGGGTTGGAGGAAGCTGAAGGATGACCAGGCAAAGCCTCATCCTCAGGGCAGGCACAGGCCATCATTAGTGGTGACCTGGTACGTGGGGAGCCACCATGGACCACATCCATGACTCAGTAAGAAAATCTCCCTATAGCAAGGATTTGTGGAGAAATGATGGGCCAGCACTAGCCCAACCTTGAGACTCCTGAAAGAAAACAAGGCTGTTAAAACAAAACCTGGGATACAAAAGTGTTGCTCTGCTCCCCCAGGAAGCTGGAGATGGATCACTTTAGGCTGGCTGTGAATTGCAGCTTAGCAGGCACTGAGGAAAAGCAGAGGAGCCAGGGAATGATTTGTCTCTTGCAATTTCTCAATCGATATCCAGCCCCTGACGTTTGCAAACAAAAAGCAAAGGAAGGAAAGTGGCAGGTGCCAGAGTGAAACCTAAATGTGATACTGTGGGTGGAAAAAGGCTGCCAGACCTGAAAAGCCTCCAAGCACGAAAATCAAAGAGGAGGAAATTGCAGGAGAAAAAAAGAAGTACTTGCAATCAGGAGGTGCTACATCTGGAGCAGCCTACAGCCAAACAGCACCGTGCCTGAGCTTTCCCAGGTGGGCTTGTGAAGAAGTCCAGGCTCCAGGAGACCTGAGCCCACAGGATCCAGACTCAGGCTTTGAAAGAAGCCCTTCCCAAGAGCCCTGGGGAGATAAGTGTCTCTGTGGCTGGGACATAGCAA
Source organism: Geospiza fortis (assembly GCF_000277835.1). Lineage (NCBI taxonomy): Eukaryota > Metazoa > Chordata > Aves > Passeriformes > Thraupidae > Geospiza > Geospiza fortis. Next base: position 187,967 of record NW_005054560.1, on the reverse strand, counting down.
GAGCAGCACCACAGGCTGGCGCCAATACTGAGAATTACGAAGCCTCCTGATGGAAATTATGTGTCCATTGTGGCTCCAAGCTCACACTGCCTGCACCTGGGAATTCCTGGGCAGCAGCAGCAAACCAAGGTCATCTAAAAAGCAGCAGCTCTGCTCAGCATCCCCCATGCCCAGGCTTGGGGGCTGGCTCTTGTTTGCTGCCCAAGCCTGGATGCTGCAACCCACCATCCCCAGCACAGGCAGGCAAACACCTACAGGCAGCTTTGCTGAGGCCAGCACAAGAGATTACAGAATCACAAAATAGTTGGGAATGGGAGGGACAATAAAGACCATCTCATTCCAGCCTCCTGCCATGGGCAGGGACACCCTCCACTAGACAAGTTGCCACAGACCTGAGGACAGATGGCAGCAGGCAGGGGTTAGGCTGGCTCAGCTTTTGTAAAGCTGCCATTCAAAGTGGGCAGGACCTCTTCCACAGGGCATCCATCACTGCAGCCAGGGCACTGGAGGGGATGCAGCAGTGCCAGAGGCCCTGTGCACCATGATGAACCTCCCAGCTCCTAACTGCTTCCCAGGCATTAAAAGCATTCTCCCCAGGAGAAGGAAACACACTGGAGGGAGAAAAGTCTGGCTGCAGGATGCAAGTGGAAGAGAGTAGATATGGCAGAGACAAAAGGAAGGAAAGAATAAGATTAAAGACAACAGTAAAGTCCAGAATGAGGCAGGATGGCTCGGAGGGATTGGTGCACTTGTCTTTCCCTGGGGCGGTGGGTATGGATCTTTCTTTTTGGCCTGGCCTGCTGCAGTCCATGGGAATCCTTTGGGTGGCTTCAAAGGGTGTGAGACAATGACGTGGGACACGGTCCTGACACAGGCTGGGCACCCTCCAAAATGCCAAAAGCAAACCTCACTTCCCACTCCCAGGGGGTGGCTATGGGTACCCTTCCCAAGGACAAGCTCCTACCTTTGCTGATGTCCTCATACTCCAGCCAGAGCTGCCGCTGGACCTGCCTGTTGGGATACCAGATGGAGCAGGACTCCTCAAAGCCATACACTGCCTCTTGGATGTAGTGATTGCCAAACTGGTCCAGCAGCGCCACAAAATCTCCACGGGAGGTGGCTCCATCCAGAGAGTGGAGTGCATTGCTGAAGGCTGGCAAGGAGACGAAGGAGATGCTCAGTTCCCAGAGCCCACCAAGCCCTTGTTACCCCCCTACACATTCACAATGGAGAGCCAGCCTTTGAGCCCATCACCTCTCCGAAACTCTGCTGGTCAGAGTGACTCTGAGATACATACAAGCCTCTTTTCCCAGCCCGACAGTCAAAGATCAGGATTCTTCTGTTCTCGTTCTCAAGCTTGTTTATTATCTCTCATCTATAACATTCTTTCTCTGACCCACCACAGGTCTGTCTGCAGGTTGGGTTGAGGCACACTGCCCATCCTTGGGGCAGTGTTATCTTTTTATACTAAAAACTATGTGTACATTATTTACCATAACTTCCCAATTCCTATCACCTATGTTAGACAGTGAGCTTCTACTCTAAACCAATCCAAAAGTGCCAACATCACCCAGAAGATTGAGGCTAGGAAGAAGAAGGAAAAAGGACAAAGCACACCCAAATTTCTCCGTCTTGGAACCCCAAGCCCCCATTCTAAAAACCTCAAAAATCTATTTTTCACCCTGTGACAAACTAACTGTTATTCTACTTAAACTTTCTTGTAATTCTTCATATAAAGGTTGGTAATTTTTTCCATGGGTCAAAATCAAAGGCACAGGGGTCTTGGGCTCTGTGCCAAGGTCTCTGAGCCCCCTGGGCAGGGTCTCAAGTCCTCCAGGGCAGCCAGAGGAATTTCCTGGGTTCCAACAATTGCCTGCCAGCAGAAGGCTATGTCACCTCTTGCCATCCTCTCTCCCCTAGTTCCCTGTGTCCCTGCACACTTACACTGGGAGATGGTCATCTGGTTGAGCCGGACATGGTACATGACAGACTGAACCTTCCAGTGCTGCAGCAGGGGGTACCCAGACACCTCGCTGAAGTTCACCATCCCTGCCAGAGAAAGCACACAGGGACTCAGTGCCACTGCTGAGCAATACCTCACCATGGGGATGGTTGCAGCCCTTCAGCCTTGAGCAACACAGCCAGCAAGGTGGGAAGAAGTCAGGGAAAAGGGTTCTGTACACACCACATGCCCCCAAGGAGGCTTTCAGAGCTGAGGGTCAGGTGGTCCCCAGCAATTAAAATGACAGCTTTGAAGGAAAACACGTAGGCTTGTTTCATTTTGCTCTGCGCTGGAAGATAATGAGCCTCCTCCTGCACCCCCTCCTGCTTCCTTCCCAGTGCCCACTCCCAAGGCATGCCCAGGTGTGCTAATTATGTCACTAATGACAGCTGTGCTTTTTAATGAGCTGTTAGCAGGCCTGGGACCGGTCACCGTCATGCCACATGTGCCCAAGGGTGACCAGGAGGCCCTGGGTCCCCCTCAGCTGGGACTGAGCTGAGTGGGCAGCAGATGGACAGGGAGATCACTTCTATTGATGCTAATGTTCCCTCAGGACTCTATGGCAATGCTGGGGCTGAAGAGGACCCAGGGTTTGTCCTTCTCCTTCAAAGACATCCCATTCTTCAGCCATTTAGCTGTGAGTTACAGAAGCCAGGAATTCATGGAGACCTGGGCTGGGCGACCACTTACTCCTGCCCAAGGCACAAGGCAGCTCAGCTTGTATGAGCAGAGGGACAGGGAGGCCACAGAGCCTCAGACAAAGCCCCAGCAAGGGAACTGAAGGGCGCTCATGGCTCTGAATTTGGGGGCCAGAGCATCCCCAGAGTGCCGCAGCAGGATGCTGGGACAGGCCACCTCCTCCCTCTGAGCTCCAGTGCTGCACAGCCAGCACGTCACAGCAAACTCTGCTGCTAACAGGCACCCAGCAGGAGTTCAGGAGGATAACAGTGGGCATCCCCCCCTCTGTAAGAAGACCTGGAGACAGAGTATAAGCAGGATAAGATCCTTTGCCTTCCAGCACCTCTCTCTTCAGTGCTGGCTGCCGCCGACAGCTTCAAAGCCTCGCTCTTCCCTGCAAAGTGTTTATGCAAAAACAGCCCTTCCTTACTCAGCAGCTCTGCCTCTCGTGTATTCACAGCAATATCCAAGCTTCTGACAAGCAGAGAATATTTTACTACTTTTCCCTTTTTTCCCCCTCTAAATCAGCCACAAAGCCAGCAGAGAGTGGGAAATGAATAGCATCATTTACTGGCTTTTACCTCCCCAGCATAATTGCCAGTGAAATCCCAGTCCCACTGACACTGCTGTGATGCTGAGGCTGTGGTGGCAGTGCCTTCCTTACATCCATGTAACCATGTCACAGGCAGGAGAGCCCCACTGGGAGGCAGGAATCCTCCAGCACCTCCAGGCAGGGTTGAGCATCCCCAGGGAAGCAGGAGTGACCCACCCATCCATCTCTCCTGGGGAAGCTCAGCCCCCCAGGACTCACCAGAACCCTCCTCCCTGCTGAATCTGCCTGCACCTTCACTGCCATGCACAACCAGCATCCACCAGACCCTGGATACTGTCCATAGGGACTCCCCAAAATCCTCCTGGAAGCTCTGCCAGACAAAGGGAATGCACAAGCTCTCCTATGAGACAAAAACAGCCAAATCCTGTGCTTAGCAGCTCCTTGATGTCTAGGCCATTTCAGCCAACAGTGCTGCACTAAGGTAGAAAACTCATAGAGAAAGGCTTCATAAAATCAGGCCTGCTCTGCTGGAATCAGTGGCTGGCCTTGTCAAGCCAGTACTCTGCCAAGTTCCCATGTGAAAACAATCCTGTTGTGAGAAATTTGTTAACATAAGAAACTTTTCCTGGGTTAAAAAATTACTTGCACCTGCATAAACTGGTTTTGCATCATTAGATGGAAAAATGAAAACTATCTTTAAAAAACAACTGTCCCTGCACATAGACACCAAGAGTTTGAGTGACCAATCAATACAGGATAACAACTTGTTACTAACCAATAAAAGTAATTGGAGAGAAAACTACACTGACCAATTGAAGTCCCACATGAGGTCTGTAAAACTGTATAAAAGGAGTTATGTGAGTAAAGAATGGCTTTTTTCCACCACGTAGAAAATGGAGTCCTGAGTGATAAACAGCAACAAACACCAAGGAAATGAAGGCTACTTATGAGTACTGGCAACCTGGAAAAAAGGCAAATCCTTGAAGGCTCTCTAGGAACCCATGATAACCCATCACTCATGATGCTCTGGTATGCCAAACCAAAACATTTGTTTTGGTGGCACTGGGTTTTGCATGCTTCATTAAATCAAAGGTAGTTGGAAAACCTTTTTTTGCCTTCAAAAAAAAAAAAAAAAAAAAAGAAAAAGAAAAAGAAAAATCCTTTTGCAAATGTCCCAAATAGTTGATGGATGCTTGAGCTTTTATACTCCACAATTAATTTACAGCCTTTGCCTTTCCTTCATTTTTCTTTCCTTCATTTTTAATGCCTTCCTCTTACTGGAAAAAGGGAACCAACCCTCAGCTGCTGGTTCCTTGACGTGCAGCTGAGCACAGGGTGCTAAAGCCAGACTGGATATATTCCCCAGCAGATATATCCTGTGGGAGTTAGGGTGCTGAGCTGGACATGCTGGCAGCTGCCTCCCTGGGAGAGACATGGATCCAGCTGGACTCACTCACCAGTGAGGAACTCAGGGTCAGGAGTGGGGTCAGAAAGCTCCTCTTGGCACTGGTTCTCCAAGGGCACTGTGGCCACCACCAGCCCATCGGGCAGCTGCTGCTCCAGGCCCCGGGCAAAGTTGTTCTGCCTGGAAGTTAATTGCAGAGAGAAGAGCAAGGCTGGAGGACAGCAGAAATGACTGCCAGCAAGTGACCCATCCCAAAAAAAAACCACCTGGTACTTCTCCTTTCCTTCAGGAACAGATTAAAAAGATGCCTGCTCTTGATGGAAAGTGTAGACCCACCCTCCCCACCAGCCCCTCCATCTTCTGCAAAGCAGCCAGGCCTGGACGGACAGGCAGCCTGCTACAGTCCAGCCCCAGGCTCCTTCCACAGCTTCCTCTTGGAGAGGATGCTGAGGTCTCACCCTGCTGGGCTCTGCAACTCACCTGAACGTCCCTTTGAGCACCTGGCCTGGTGCCACCTCCCTGGTGTGGTTGTTGTAGCCGTAGAAGAGCTCCCCGAAGAGGGTCTGGTTCATGGGCAGCTCGCGGGGCTCACCGCAGTCCCCGGCCTCGGGGCACGACTCCGAGATCAGCTGGCACGAGCGCCCGTCCGCGCCCAGCTTGTAGTCCTCAATGCACCTGGGAAGCCAGCGCGGGGTCCCCTGTCAGCTGCAGCCCCCCCAACACTGAGCACAGACACAAGAATAGAGGGGACTCCCGCCAGACCAACCCCACCAGCTCAGGGTGGCGGCAGCAATGGACAGCAGCACTTTGGGGGTGTCCCCATGGCCAGGGAGGGGATGAGGATGGGTCACTTCTCGGAATCTCTGCTGGTCAGAGTGACCCTGAGATGCTAGAAAGTCTCTTTTCCTAGCCCAGCAGTTGAAGAAGGAGTCAGAGCTCTTCTATTCTTGTTCTCAAGGTTGTTTATTGTTTCTTATCTATAAAATTCCTCCTCCGACCCGCCGAGGTCTGTCTGGCAGGTCATGTTGAGGCACACTGCCCATCCTTGGGGCAGTGTTATCTTTTTATACTAAAAACTACGTGTACACTACTTACCATAACTTCCCAATACCTATCACCTATGTTAGACAGTGAGCTTCTACTCTAAACCAATCTAAAAATGCCACCATCACCCAGAAGATGGAGGCTAGGAAGAAGAAGGAAAAAGGACAGGGCATGCCCAAATTCCTCCATCTTGGGACCCCAAGCCCCCATTCTAAAAACCTCAAAAATCTATTTTTCACCCCATGACAAACTAACTATTATTCTACTTAAACTTTCTTGACTTGTAATTCTTCATATAAGGTTGGTAATTGTTTTTTCCAAGGGCTAAATCAAAGGCACAGGGGTCTTGGGCTCTGTGCCAAGATCTCCAAACCCCCTGTCAGGGTCTGGAGTTCCCCAGGGCAGCCAGAGGAATTTCCTGGGTTCTGACAGTCACTCACCCACAGAACATGAGGATGTTGTAGAGCAGGGGGTCCTCGGGCAGGGGGACCATAGCAGCCCGTGCCGTCCTTCATGGGGCTCAGTCCCGTGGGGCACTGGTGGGGTGGGGGAAAGAGGGGATGAAAACCCATGGGAAGGTATCTGTCTCTGGGGCTGAGGTGGAGGGCAGGGCTCCAGCATTGCTCAGGGGTGCAGGAAGGACAGCAGCACCATCCACAGCTGCAGATATTCCTCCTGCACCACTTTGCAGCCCTCAGGAGTGTATCCCCTGAGGTGGGAGCCCCCCAAGGCATCCCCTACCAAGGCAATGTGCTGATATCAACCTCACTCTCCGGCAACCCAGCTCCAGTGACTGGCAAAGCCATGCTGCCCTATCCACACTCACTTTCTGCCCCACGCCCACAGCCTCTTCGCCCCAATGCCCAGCTCTGCTGACACTGCAGCAGGGCACCCCAGCCCCACAGACCCCCAGTTTTGGGGCAGAGCAGCTGTGGTGGCGACACACACAAGAGTGATCTGGAGCCTCCCACAGAGCCAACAAACAGATGGACTCTTACTGCCTCATGTGAGCTGCCAGCCCAAAACCATCTCTCTTGCTACAAAATCAGCCTCAAAATATCCACCCTGAAGTGATAGTAAGGGAGGGAGGATTCCCTTTGCGGCCAGCCCTTCCTTGCTGACACCAAGGGGGGTTCCAGGAGCCTGGGCTCACACACCACACAGCCCGTGGAGTCCAGCTTGCGGTCCGAGATGCAGCGGAAGTTCTTGCTGCAGCCGCCGTTGTCCCGGGAGCAGTCGCGAACGGGGCCGAAGGAGTCCAGCAGCACCTCCAGGCTGTCGAAGGAGGACGAGGTCATCAGCTCTTCCCTGTGAGGAGGAGGAGGAAGAGGAGATGTGTAATCACTGCTTCCATGAGATGCTGTGGATGCATGCATGACCGTGGCTGCTGCGTGGGTTTTTCCAGAGCTCAGGCTGACGGTGAACTGAATGGCAGCCAAGCTTTTAGAAGGATGCAGGAGCTCCTGAGATGAGGAGGAAACTGCCAAAGGCTCGGCTTTGCAGGACTAAAGAGGGGCAGGTTCATGGTTGTACTGATCTCCACCTGCAAAAGGTGGGATGGGGATGGCAGCTCTGTTTGCTGAAGCCCCTCCTGAGCTCCCTCACCCTGCCATGGCACCTACCTGACCTCCACTGCATCCTCCATCACCGTCATGTCAGTCTTGCACTTGGCTGAGGGGTTGATGGCCAGCTCAGCTGGTGGGATGACGAAGCTCTTGCTCAGGGGCAGCCACATGCCCTCGCCCAAGGTGTAGGTGAACCTGCCAGGGAGAGCAGCAAAGGCTGGCACAGAGGGAAAAGCTGACCCTGGAAGGTTGTCTCCACCCCAACCCAAGCCCTTGAGCCTCCTTGCTCATCCTGCAGGGATGCCAGCCCAAACTAAGGTGTGTGGGCAGTGTAAAGTGGGGTGGCTCCTCCAAATATAGCCAATGATTCCCAAAAATTGAATGTTACTTTAAAAAAAGGCACTTCCATTCTCCATAGAAACCCTCCTTCAGAGCCTAAAACTCTCTCTCACCACGGACAGAGAGGAGGAACTGGCTCCTGGGTATCCAGCACCCACATGAAGCTGCAGGGGGATCTTCCCAGCCATGCTCACATGTCCCCAGGAGGCGGCACAGGACAGCTGCGCTCAGCCCTGCCAGCTGGGCTACCTGCATGCCCTGAGTCATATTTAAGCCCCAAAATGTGCTGAGCAGGTTGCCTTCACTGCTTACCGAAAAATCTTGTCAGAAGGCTGCTCACCCAGCACCAAGTCAAAGCCACGCTGGAAGATGGTGTATGGCCAGGGCCTGGAAAACAAAACCAGGAGCATCACACCAGCATCATGTCCTCAGAGCTGCTCACAGCCCAAAATGCCTGCTCAGCCCCCAGCTCACATGCAGAAGGGTCCTGGGGTAGGATCACTCTGAGGGTAGCCAGGACAACACAACAAAATAGCATCAGATCCAAGATCTTAATTTTGGGGTCCCTACAACATTAGATTCTCATCCCAGCTCCAACCTGCCAATAGGCCAGTGGTGTGTTGCACCTGTTATTTTGGGGCTGGATGCACTCCAGCCATCCTCACATCTCTTCATGCTCGGTACCACCTGCCTGGTCCTGTTTTAGGGATTTACATCACAGCTATTGAATTGCAAAAAGAAAACCAAACCGCAGCTGGACCCTCTCTCTGTGAGGCTTTTGCCAGGCAGCACATCAAGCCTGGGACCACAATTTCACCACCTGCCTTATTACCACCCTTGTGTTCCAGGTGGGGGAGCTTTGCAAAGGGGGCTGGAAGACAAGGTGGAAGCGTGCAGCCAAGCAGGTCCATCCCTGCTGTTGTAGATAGCACAGGGTGATGAGTGATGAGCCACTAAGATTTGGAGGCTGGTGCCTTTCAGTGGGACACCCATGGCCATGACACCTTTGGGACATGAACCCCCAGCAGCACAGCCCTGCTGCCACACCACCACTTGCAGAGTGAGACAGACAAGAAACCCCACTCCCAAACCCTAAAACTCCAAATCCCCTTTGCAAGAGCTCAGACCTGGGGAGAGGAGATTTTCCATCCCATCGCATCACTGCTGCTAAAATTCAGAGTCAAGAGTGTCAGGTGCCAGTGACAAGCCCAGGGATTTTCTCTCAAGGCAATTACAGCTCTCCTGCACAAGCAGTTTAATTTCTAATCTGAAGTTATTTCAGCAAGGACAAAAATAATAATAATAATAATAATAATACAAAAATCCAGCCTGCAGGATTACAGCATTCCTTTGCTGGGATACAATGCTGTTTTCCTGTCTGGTCAGCTGGGAGCTGGGGATTACATTCAACCCACAATCGGATTGCCTTGAATGAGGTCAGCTTCATCCAGAAAGAGATGTGCTCCTTGTGTCTCGCCAACACCTTGAATGCTTCACTCCCCCACCTTCCAGTGCTCCTGCAGATGGGTTTTATTCTTGCTTTTGAGGAGCACATCAGGCTGGGAACAAAGGCAGAGGCTGTATAGAAGCGAGGCATTGTTCCCCATCAATTCGGGTGGAAAAGTGGTTGTGGAGAGCTGCTCTTGGCTTGCAGCAGAGCTCAGTGCTGGGGCAGGTGCTGCAGATGCACAGGGACTGCCAGACCTCTGCCTGGTGGCACATGTGGACACACCCAGGACATGGAGCCACTGTATTTAGACCCACCTGGGAGATCGAAATCAACACCCAAGCCATGTTGTGTCCACCCAGGATGCAATTTCCAAATGTGGCTAAAATTCTTGTAATCACAGAGTCCCAGAATGGCCAGGGTTGAAAATGGGACTTTAAAGACCATCTCATTCTACCCCTCTTCCACTCGACCAGGTTGCTCCAAGCTCCATCCAGCCTGGCCTTGAACACTTCCAGCAGCCACAGCTTCTCTGGGCACCCTGTGCCAGGGCCTCCCCACCTTATAGTGAAGAATTTCATCCTAATATCTAATCAAACCTGCCCTCTGTCAGTTTGAACCCATTACCCTTGGTCCTAATGCTACTATGTGCCCTTACAAAAAGTGATGATGGCTTTGATCCAGGGAAGAGGTTTCTGTGCTCCAGGAAGGGAGGAGATGTGTGCCATCTCCTCAGCTTGCCACACTCTTCCCTTACTTGGGGTCAAAGAAAGCCCCTTAAATGCAATGTTCAGCCTTTAGCTACATCCCTACATGGCAAGGGAGAATCAGGGTTGGATGGCCTTCAGAGCTCACAAAGAAAAGTGGGAATGACCAGCAGCTCTGCAGCTGATCAGGTTGGATTAAATGGGCCAGGAATGACAGCTCTCAGCTTCCTGCAAGCCTTGGCACTCAGGTGGGCACTGAAACAACAAAATGGGGAATTACCTGAGAACCAGCAAATTCCCCACATTCATCCAGCAAGTTCCCAAGGCCAGAGTGCTGCCGGTGGATCCCCAGGACAACCTTAAGCCTCTCAGCTTTTCTAGATGGACCATTATCTGCATGCTTTGCTCCACATCTGGGCTTGAGTGGAAGCTCACAAAACACCTGCTAAGCCTTCGAAACCTGGAGCTGCTGGAGATGCTTTGGACCAGCTCAACAGGGCCCTGGCCATGCTTACATTGGCAGCCCCTGGGGGAGGAGGCCAGACTGACCTGCAGCATCAAGAACTGTGCTCCAGCTTGTCCCCACTGCCTGCAAAACTCTGCCAGACAAGATGGGTGGGGTGAGGAATAATCCCAGGGCTGGCAGGATGTGGTCACCCACCACAAGCTAACCTGGAGCAGCTGGAGCTGGCGAGAGGCTGGAGGGGCTGCAGGAGAGGGTCTCTGCAGAGGGCACAGGGAGCTGCTGCAGGGGAGTGTGACTGAAATGTCACTGGAGGAGAAAGTGGTTACACACTGGAACAGGTGACTTCACACCTGGTTCCCTGACCTCCTGTGCTTTTCAGGGTTTCCAACCAGTGCACAGCACAAGGATGGCCATGCCAGGGTGAGGAGACCAGAGCATCCCTGCTGCACTCAGGACGCCAAAGTGGGGACCTTGCAGACCCAGAACCACCCTGAGAGAAATAGTGGATTTGTCTTTACAAACAAGCTGTGGGTCTGCTGGGAGATAAAACCAGCACTGGGAGATAAAAGAAACAATGGGGAGGATTCCACTGATTGATGAATGGAAAAAGATATTTGCTTTTACAAATAAACCTTAGGTTTGCTGATAAATTAAATTAGACATTGAAAGATGAAAGAAGCAATGGAGAAGAAAAACCCCTGAATTCCATAAGAATTAAAAATGAAAAGGGAGGGTTCTACATTAGAGGGAAATCTTTGGTATCAGGCATTCTGGGAAGTCTGAACCTCTCAAGTACCTCATCCAATGGGGAAAGAGAGAAGGGAAATGTGGCTGGGAAATTGGGATAAAAAGAAGGCTGCATCCTCCAAAAATTTGAGAGACCCCAGGGGAATGCCCCATGGCGTCTCTCTTTATTCCAATAAAGCCAGAAAGGACTCCTCTGTCTCCTTTTTGGACACAAACCTCTGATGTTTTGTAGATTGATTTTCCTAACAACCCTGACGGCAGAAGAGCAGAGAGCAGATGCCACCCGACACCGAGTGACATTTCCAATCAGCGATGCCCAGGGCAGCTCCTCCCCGGCTCCCCTTTGCCTGCACCAGCTCTGCTCGGGTTTCAGCTGCCGATCCTCTCCCCTCCCTCCCCTCCCACCCTGCCAGCCCCTGCAAGCAGCTCTTTATTAAAAATGCTAATTCCAGCACTTTCTCCCTGGGCTGCCCGTAAATCTGCCAGGGGAATGGGGCGGGAGGAGGAGGAGGAGGATGGGTGGCTTGGTGAAAAGGATCTGAAAGAACCAGGAGCTTTTTATCAGCCTGTCCTTCAGCTTGCAGAGCAGAGGCACACAGCAGGGGATGGAGAGAGGCGAGGGGGAAAAAAAATAAAGATAGAAAAAGGGGTGTGGGGAGAAAAAGAAGAGAAAAATAAAGACTTTAAGCAGGAAAAGTGCTGAACTCGTCACTTCAATGTGTCCCTCGCTCTTCTGTGGGGTGGGATAAGAGGAGCAGGGGCACTGGCAGGGTGGGGATATGGTGTGGGGAACAAGAGGGATGGGGAGGGAAGGGAAGGGAAGGGAAGGGAGGGAAGGGAAGGGAAGGGAAGGGAGGGAAGGGAAGGGAAGGGAAGGGAGGGAAGGGAAGGGAAGGGAAGGGAGGGAAGGGAAGGGAAGGGAAGGGAGGGAAGGGAAGGGAAGGGAAGGGAGGGAAGGGAAGGGAAGGGAAGGGAGGGAAGGGAAGGGAAGGGAAGGGGAGCTGGGTGAGCAGGGCACAGGCTGATGCACTAATTCGGGTCCTGTGCTGGAAAAAACATCTGCAAGGCTGCAGGTGGGGCAGCGAGGGTGGAGTGGGACAACTTCCCAATAGTTACAGCAGGATGAGAGCACCCTGCCTGGCATGCTCACCATATCACCCTGAACTGCCTTCAGACCTCCCCAGGCCAAGGTGAAGCCCATTACAAGTTGAAAGAGGACATTGAAAAAGACTCCTTCAATGCAGAGCACCTCAAATCTCAACGGGGGAGGCTGAAAAGTGCACCGTGGGGAAGGGAAAGCCACATGTGAGATGGATCTGAGGGCTGGGATGAAAAAGTACAGATGCAGGCAGGTAACAGTTTATTAACTAAAGACAGAATGTGCTGATTTGATTTTTGGCCAAGTTTTACCACAAAAAGAACGGCAGAAATTTGGTCTGATGAGCAAAGATGAAGCGTGGCTGGTAGGATTGCTAGAAACTGCATCCTGCTTAGGGAACATTAGAGTAAGAGTCGAAAAGCAGCTAATTAACAATGCATATCAAAGCAGGGAGACAGACTGTGAGCACACAAACAGCACCAGACAGATTTTTTAAAACAGGCAAAGAGCAGCACACACACACCAAAAAAAAAAAACAAAAAAAAAACCAAGAAATGAAAAGAAAAAAAGAAAAAAAGAGCATCTGATCAAATGTATCTGCTATCCATGATCAAAAAGATCTGAGTTTTTGAAAAACTGAAGATTTAGGGTCCGGACACGTTGGGTGAAAGATGCAGTGTGGAGGCGTGGATCTCAGTCTGGTACCCAAAATACACACAACACAAAAAGCTTCTCACTGCCATCACCAATAAAGTACAAAGATGAGCTCGCCTTCATGAGCAACATTAGATGCTACTGAGTGAGCAGACACCGAGGCAACTTGTCATCACTGTAAATAAAAACAAACCAACGGCAAAACTATCTAAACCAAAGGGTTGAAATGAGTTTCCAGATAAAAAGGCCACCCAGGGAAAACAGAGGAGGTCAGATGCAGAGCACATCACTCCCAGGTTTGCCAAGGGATTTGGCAAATCCTGCTTTGTTGACCAAGGGCCACTGTGGTTTCTCTGGGGACTGACCCGTGGCAGCAGCACATCCCTCCAATATTGGAGGGTTCAGAGCATATTGGACAAACAGTAGTCAGAAATGTTTCAGGCACAGCTGATCTCACCTTGAGATGGGGGGGGAGAGCAGAAGATTTGCAGACATCACTTTCAGGTGAGCCTGGAACTGGGAGTGAGCTGATGAACCCAGCAAAAGACAGCACAGTACTCAATCTCCACCCCAAAAAACATAAATAGCAGCTTACAGCTACAAGTTATCCAGGTAAACAGGCTCTGACAGGATGGTTCTCCTAGGCTAAAGAGATTTCATCACAGCCACGATCTTGTGGAGGCCAAATGTTCAGGCAAAAGGGACCTCCACCATCACAAGCCCTTCCAGGCAGAGCTGCACTAAGCAGCACCTGGACACCAGGAACACATAGCAGAAAAGGAAAAAACTCTCATTAAACATCAAGCTGCCCTCAGCATCACAATGCTTAGTGTGAACATGATTTCAAGAGCCCCTAAAAATAGTGGACGCTGCAGGTAGGGATGGTCAAGTGTGGTTTCAGCTGTTACCATTTTATGAAACAAAAATCTGACAGGTTCCATGAAGAAACACAGAATGACCCCAGCTTCAAGAGGCTTGAGAGAGTTTTCTAAGGATGGTGACAGCTGCAGCGCTGGAGCCTTCTCAAGAGCCCAGAGAAGGGCAGAAGGACTTTGACAGCCCCACCATGGTCTAGGGCTGTGCTGCACCCTGGGGAAAAAGAGAACTGCCAGGATTCACTGCCTCAAACAGGAAAATATTCTGAAAATGCTGCGCATAATTTGTCATAGCCAGCTCTGGTATAGAGGAAGAAACACAAGACAAGATGTACCCTGACCAGGTATGGATCCTGTTGCAGGAGTTAAGGCAGAGAAAAGGCTCCTGTGGGAGCCTCAGGCTGGAGATAGGTCTAAAAAAGCAGCCCCAAATCCCCCAGAGGAGCAGGGCAGGTCCTGAGCACCTTTCAGGTGGGCATTGCTGACACCAAAGCTGGCTCAGGGGATGCTAACAGGTCCAGGAGGCTTTAGGAATGTATTGGTCTTTCTTGCCCTTGGCTTCTCTCCTGCTTGTTGCCATCTATATTTTTCCCCAATTTACCTGAAAGCAGCATCTTTTTCTCCCCTTTGCCTTCAGAAAGTGAAGCAGCTAAATCAGGAAAAAGCTGGAGAAGAGCAGTGTGCATGGAAGAAAAGTGGGAAGCTGCAGGCCCACATTCAGGAGCAAAGGAAAAGCAGAGGGTCAGGAAGCAAATGTTTCTCCACAGTGCTAATCCATTTCTGTTACCAGCCTCCATGGACAAAGTTATTTGCCAATTTGCTTTTTGCAAGGTGTTGGGCTCAACACATCAAAACCAAATGTGGCTGTGGGCTCTTTCCAGCCCACTGTGAGACACTCCTAAACACAACACCTCCCAAAACAGGCAGAGGAATAACCCCCACACACCCCAGCCTGTAACTCAGTGTCTCTTATGAGATGGCCCAGAGGAGCTGGGGACATTCCTCTTGGACACTGGTCCTGGGGACACACAGCACAAGGAGCTGTATTTCTGCCTGGATTCTCCCGCCCCAGCAGTGGAACCTCACAGAGGTTTAGGGACCATCCCACACCCCACAGCACATCCCCAGCCTGGGGCCACCTGCACCACGAGCATGGCCCTGGCTCAGGGCACCCGGAGCAGCAGCTTGTCTAACACAGCTGGTGCTCAATTGCCTTTAAAATGATAAAAAGCAGCGAGGGGGCTGGAGATGGAGCAGCAGCGCTCTCCCCAGGGCCCCAGTTCACAGGGACACAGCGGGGCTGTGCCAGCACTGCCAGCCCCCACTGCTGCCAGCCCCAGCGCAGAGACGCGGCAGGGGGGACACCAAGCCCAGCCTTTGATGATTTTTCTCTTCCCACTGTGCACATTAATAACTTCAGAGAGGGCATCCTGCCACGTGCAGGGCCACCACTGATCCAGCTGCAGCATAATGAGAAAAGGAGGGGGGAAAAAGGGTTTGGTGGGAGCTCTGAATTTGGGGATGTCTTGGCTTTGTGCACACCACCTCCAGCCATGCCTGGGAGCTGCACATCACAGACCCACGAGTGCTGAGGGACAGATGGAGCACCCCCTTGAGGGTCACAGAGAGGTGGGAACTTTTGGAATCCACCACCGAATTGCTGCTGAAACATCAGAAAAATTTCCTTTACACACCTCCAGGTGTGTAAAGCCTGGAGCAGACAGTGACTCCTCTGTTCCCTCAGGCACAGTATCAAAGCATTTAATTTTCCCACTTTTCAGTGGGGACCTCAGCCCTCCTCTGATGCCTCACACACCCAAAAAGAAAGCCCCACAAAGTGCAGGATGCCCAAGATAGTGCACACAAGGCTGGGAGGAACAACCTCGATCTTCTCCAGGGGATGTTGGCTCTGAAATGTGACAATGGCCTCTTGTACATCATTCCTGATTATTTCAAAGAACAGAAATCCTCTCTCCTGCAGGCCTGCTGCAGAGCCCAGCTGTGTGCTGACCTTCCAATTCACCGAGGTGCCTCTAAGAATTTACCACAGTTCTGCCATCCAAGAAGTCACCACAGCTGTGGTGAGGAGCTGTGGAAGCCCAGCAGCTCCTGTGAGGACACTGCAAGGCTGGGCACTCACCCCTGGTTCGTTCCCCACTCATTCCTGATGCAGAGGTGCTTGTGCACAGGGTCCTTCATGTAACCCTCATAGCAGAGACATTCCCCTGTGGAGACAGGGACATCAGGGACATGGCAGGACACTCATGGGAAGGCTTTCCATGTGCTTCCCTGCCGAGTGCAGCCTGCAGCCACACCAGCTCACAAACCCACCCCACCCTCAGGAACACTCACCAGTCTCGGGGTCACACTGGTGCTCACAGGGGTCCAGGAGGCGCCGGGCACACAGGTCCAGGGCCCAGGGCCCGCTGGAGTTTTGCTGGGAGAAGAGGACAACCTGTGCTGGGTTCAGCCAGTCACTGGCATCCAGCTGGCTCCCCTCCAGCAGGATGAACCGGCTCCCTGCCACCGAGACAAGGGCAGTCAGTGACAGCCACCTGCTGCTGCACCCTCATCCCATGGGGGTGCCCTGCATCCCATCCATCCCGTGATGTTTGTCCCACGTCCTGTGATGGATCCCTCCATCCCCTGCCCATTCACTCCACCCTGAGAAAGTCCCACAAGGAATCCTCTGTCCTGTGCCCATCCTCTCTGCCATATGACAGCCCCCTCCATTCCATACCTGTCTTCTCTATCCATGACAGCTCCTTCCATCCTGTGCCTTTCCCCTCAGTCCCACAGCAGCCATCTCCATCCCACACCCCTCCCCTTGGTCCCACACAGAGGTCTGATCCCTCTGTCCCACCATGTCCTTCATCCCATCATGGTCCATTTAATCCCATATCCATTCCCCTCCAACCCACAATAATCTCCTTGGCCCTGTGCCCATGCCCTCCATCCTGCAGCAAGCCCTGTGTCCCACAACAGCCATCTCCACCCCGTGTCTGTCTCTTCTGTCCTGTGCCTTGTCGCCCTGATTTTTTGAGATTTTCTAAGCCTTCTGATGTTTACATTCTTGTAATGAACTTTCTCACACACTTTATGTAAATAACTTATTGTCTTGTATTCTTTTATAGAGGACAAGAAATTTGATGGTTTGTCCAGTGTCATTGGAGAGGTGGAACTGTCCTCTGTCACTTTTGGAAATCTATAAATATTAGAGTCAAAAATTAAAAACTCTTTTTTCACCTTGGAAAAGCTGCATGACCACATCGTGTTATTTCGTGTCCTATAGTGACAGTGCCTATCCCCTCCACCCTGTACCACTCCATCCCTTGCTCCCACCATGGTACCCTCCATCTCACACCATTCCCCTCTGTCATGGACCCAACCCTTCCATCCCTCTTTGTCTTCCACCCATCCCCACCTCCATCCCATGCCCATTCCCTCTGTCCCACACTGCTGCCCTCCATCCCCACCTGTCCCTCCTGTCTTGCCCACATCCTGTCCATCAATCCCCCTCTCCTCCATCAATCCTCACAGAGTGGGGCAGGAAGGAATGGGTAAGAGCAGGGGGTGCTGGAGAGGGTAAGAAAGAGCAGGGGGTGCTCACCGTCGGCGATCAGGTGCTCAGGGACATGGAGGGTGATCTTGACGACGAGGGGGCAGTTCATGTGGGAAGAGCACACCAGGCTGATGACACAGCTCGTCACACTGATGAGGGTCAGCGTGGTCTTGTTCACAGGGCTTCGGGGGGACCCCACTGCAGAAGACAGGAGCACAGTCACACCTGACACCTGCAGCACCCAGGAAGGTCTCTGGGTGCACCCAGGGGACCCCAGGATGCAGAGACCCTGCCCAGCCCCCTGGAAACCCAGCATCAATCAAATCAAATGGAACCACTTTGCACTTTGAAGAACATGAAGCAGCCTTTGCCATGGGATTCTCCATCCCTCTCTCCTGCTGTGACCAAGATCTTCCTGATCCCCCAGAGCCCTGGCTCTCCTACACCCTGCACTGCAGCATGCTGAGAACTTTGCAGCAGTAGAGCTTTAAAGCAGAGCAGAGATATCAGGAAAAAAGAAGGTAAATGCAGTATCCTGGTTTTCCCCCCTCCTTCCTGGCACTTCACTCGGGTTAATTTTGTCATGACAACAGGCTCGTTGATGCTCTTGAAAAAGCAATAGAAAGCCCTAACTGCTCAGAGCATGCAGGTCTTTGACTTTTAATCCTTCAGCTGAAGAAGCTGAGCGGAAAACAAACTGTCTGGAGACAAAGCCTGAATGTCTGTCTCTGTCTCTGAGCCTTCCAGCCTCAGCTGAAGGAGATGGCTCCCAGTCTTGCCCCTCCCAGAAAAACAAGGCATCATCCAGCAAACGAGGCTCAACGAGGGAAAACAGACACTAACTTTCCTCTTGGGAAGAGGAAACCTCCCAGAGGGACAGAGCAGGGCAGTGGGGCAAGACTCCAGCCTGGGGAGCGAGGCTGTTCCCACCCCCTGGTGCACGCACAGCTGGCATGTGCACGGTGCTGAGCAGCAGCATGGCACGGCACGGGCCAGCCTTTGAAGCGTGTTACTCATTAATATACACCAGTGCCCGGCAGGAGCCTCCAGCAAAACATCAGAACACATTTCATCCTCTGCTGAGAAGCTCCACCGGAGAGCAGCAGCAGCCTGCTGCGAAGCAGGGACTGTGCCTGCCTGCAGCAGCTGGGATTGCACTTGGGTTTCCATCTTTTTGCCAATGCAAAGTCTCCAAACCCAGAGAAACAACAGCAAATAAGGCAAGAGGGATGGCTGGTGACCCACCCCTGCACCTGCACCCAGCCCTGCACCTGCACCCACCCCTGCACCTGCACCCAGCCCTGCACCTGCATCCGCGAGGGGTCCGTGTAGAAGGTCAGCTGGGGATCGGTGTCTGCCTCTGTCCCTGAGTCCCCCTCGGGGTTGAGAAAGGCTGAGCCAGCTGCAGGGGACACTGAGTGTAGTCACGGAGGGGTTGGCACCGTGCCGCCCCAAACCTTGGCATCCTACAGCACCCTTCAGGGAAAGCCTTGCACTACAGAACAGAAGCTCCATCTGCCAGGTGCAGCAGGGACAGCATCTGCTCCCCTTCCCAGCACACACAGCCAGACCCCCCCTCCACGGGTTACCTTGCACCTTTTCCCCGTGGCTGTGCCAGAATCCTGTAGTATTTACTGGGGCTAACACCACCTGCATCTTCATAACCAACCATTCCAACATCACTCGCATCCTTGCAGGCACCACATTTCCCGTTTCTCCCCACCCAAACCCCCTCTCCCATGCTCTCTCCACGCTCTGGTCCTATTTGTCCATCCCAGGAGAGGGTGGGGGGCAGGAATGTGGGTGGGTGGGAGCCCAAGGTGTCCCACCCACCCCGGGGACTGCCCTACCTCGCGCTTTGTTGTTGATGCGCTTGCGCTGGCTGCTGGAGGTGTGGGACAGCAGCGTGGCCTGCTGGTGGTTGGAGTCCACGGGGCTGGTGGCAATGATGTTGTCCTTGTACTTGTTCATCAGGGACAGCTTGGCGTTGTCGCTCCCTGAGCAGGAAGGATTGAAGGGAAAATATTTACACTTTTAAAAGGGAGGGAGGTGAGAGAAAGGTTGCCTTGGGTCCATCTCCAGATCATCCTGAGGTGATCAAGGTGCTGAAGCCAATGAGCTGAGCTGCCCCCAAGGCACACTGATGAGCAGCTCAAATCCTGAAGAGGACTGGCACCTCCACCAAACTAGCCAAAAGCTGAGATTTAACACTCAGCCTCTCAGGTCACTTCCTCATATGCAGGAGAGCTTCAGGCACCACACCATGCATGATCTTCCCAAACTGTTTGGGAAGGTTCTAGTTGGATGGCTCAGTGATATGACCAAAGAACAGGTTTGTTACAAGCCTCAAAGAACCCCTGCTGGTGATCAGAAGGCAGTGTTAACTCTGAATCACAGATGGCAAGTGAAAATTTGCTAGTAAAAACCTCACCTGAAGAAGACACCAGAAATCTGGGGATACAGAAGGGAAGTTTGGGGGTCAGGATGGGATAGCATGGAAGGAGCCATGTCACCATGATATCTTCTGAAAAATCCCTTTGCCAGGATTTCTTTTCATGGGAAGCTGGGAAGCTTCAGCTTCTCCACATTTTGCTGCTCCGGAATGTGATCTGGAGAATTGTTTACCCAGCATGTGAATTGTTTTTAATGAATACCAAATCACCATCAGCTGTGTCGAACTCTGAGGAGTCAGTCACGAGCTTTCATGAGCATTCTTTTCTAGCCTTCTGTCTGCATCCTTTCTCTTTCTTTAGTATAGTTTTAGTATATAATTTTCTTTTAATATAATATCATATTATATATATATAATATATAATATAATA